>NC_081406.1:62364185-62672206 GCF_030272615.1 Cryptomeria japonica | reverse complement strand
GAAAGGCTAGGGAAATTCGAACCTAACTGGCTAGGTCCTTTCATTATAACAAGGGTCATGGGCAATGGAGCATATAATTTGGTTACCATGGAGGGAGATCCACTCTCTGACCCTATGAACAGCATGCACCTCAAGCGATATTATACCTAAGGGCTATGTAGTTTAGGTTTTACTTTCTGCATTGCATATCATATCATTTAAAACATTGTATTACATATAGTTTCTTTTCAAATGCATTGCATTCTCAAAAGTTTTGGCAATTACATATAGAAGCATCAATAAAACAAGGCAATTGTCCAAGTTTATCATCTATTTGCATCCAAGAGAAGCAAGGGTCATCTCCTTTCTTAGATATTTGGACATGAAGTCTTTGAGGGTCTAAGGTCATTCATTTTCAACATTACCCTGTGACGACACTTTACTTATGGTTGGGTAGTGATTTCACTATTTGAGACTTGTTAACCCACAATCTATCAATTTCTATATCTCACACATTAAGAAGATCTCTAATTCATTCTAGACACCTAGTTGATCATATGACTAGTGAAAAATCTAAAATTCTACTTCAGCGCCACTGTAATTGTCACACCCAAGTAGGTTTCATTACTTACAAGTCAAGGCAAAAAAATAAAAATAAAAAGAGCTATGCCAAATATCCATCGCAAGGCAAAAAAGAAATGATATATAACTGAAATATCACACATACAAATGTGATAAAAAAGCTTGACTATGGGAACATGCAAGTAACTCCATCAGGGCTATGAACACCTACTGGCAATGGAGCAATATTTGAGAAATTATAGTCTATAATCTCGTCGGAGCTCTCAAGGCTTGCTGGTAGCAAGGCTCTATTTGGGATGCTTTTGAAGTTAGAATAAACCATGTAGCTAGTCATAAAGGATGCTAGGGATCTTTAGTGAACACAAGAGAAGGAATTAACTCATCTACACACACATGGGCAAAAGAAGATCAAAGTTTCAAGAACCAATGGGGAAGTTTTATGTGTCTCCATTTGTAAATCCTAGTCACTAAGTGTGTTGAGATGAATGATCCCAGGGACCTTAGAGATCGATTGACCAATTATCTATGAAAGGTTTTTGCACCTCCATTTCAATTGGTGTGTCACAAATGCAAAAACAAACATAGTCAACCTTGTTCGAATAGGAAATGCATCTTCATCTTGCATATTGCATTCACATAGGTCATGTCAAAAATTCATTTGTCTCCACATACATTCTATAGATCATTATGTCATATAGGTCTGCACATTGGGGGCATAACTGAAATAATCCTAAAAAATCATATAAAGTACTGAAAAAATCCAAAAAACATTGAAAACACAAAATCCAAAAAATCATATAATGTCCTTCAAAAAAATTCAAAAACATTGAAAAACACAGAATCCAAAAAATCATATAACGTCCTTCGAAAAATTCAAAAATATTGAAAAACTTAAAATTCAAAAACATTGAAAAAGTCATTCAAAAACATTCAAATACGATCCTAAAAAAATACCAAAAACATCCATATAATGTCCTGGAAAAAATCAACCAAAAACATTCAAATATCGATCTACATAATCCAAAAACATCAGAAAAAGCTCTTGGAAAAGAACTAAAAATCAAAAATCAATCAACCAAAAAACTTGCAATATAATGTCTTGTGAGAAACAAATACTCTAGCAGATATCCAGCAAACACTTCACGCGAAGTTAACAAAGGATACGACTATCTAGTCAAACATCTACAATCAACTGATCAAACTATCTTATCAATCATATCATATCCATATCAAAGTTATCATTATCTTGTCTTAAATAGAAGAGGATACACTCGAAATCAGACAGGTCAGTCTTAAATGGGGTCCACAACTTTTTGAGATCAGACATTATCAACCATCCCATCAAATATCTAAGAATGAAGGCACAAGGTCAGTATAGCTGCTGAATTTTGTCCAGGTCAGTCTTTATCCTTTTATCATTTGGTGACAGATATTGTTCCTATGCTACTCAAGGATGTCTACAAGTAACTAGAGGAGCTATGATGAGCATTATCTTTTTCTTTGTTTGCTGTTTGTGGTGTGAACTGATGAAATTCTAGGGAAATTGCTCTAGCGGGTGTCTATGATAAGAGTCTTCACATCAAGGTGAAATCGCCACACATACCTCAACCCTAGTGTAATTCCCAGAATGGAGGGTTCACTCCTTGTCTGCTATGTGTTTGTTTCTACAATGAGATATCTTTGCATCTTGGTTCCTTATACCCTGCTTTGCTAAGCTTCATTGTTCAATAATAATGCTCAGTGATGAATGTATATTGACGCAATAAAATATGTGACACTGGTGTTTTTTGGCAGCAATGGATATGCATCCTTCAGTGATTATACTTTAATCTTCCTTCTATATGGTTCTATTGGTGGCTTCCTTTATATCTAATGTGGCTTATGTAATTGGGATAGGTTTTTTGATGTACTATGCCAATGGGCATTTGGTATTGGGTAGAATAGGCTTGTCTTACTTAAGCAATACTAAAGGGTTTTCTTACTGGTTCTTTCCTGTCAGTGCTTTTTGAACTAGAAACTGTAAAAAAACTTTTAAATTTTAATACAGTTCAGTGGTTCTATCCACTTTTATCAAAAAAAAAAAAATTAATTACGATTTAATCCTTTAAATTAAATAATCTTTATTATTTAATTCAATTCAATTTCTAAATAATTAAATAGTTTCTTTAAATTAATTAATTAGCTAATTAATTCTTCCATTTCCAAATCCTCAAATTCTAATTTCATTTAATTTCATATTCTTCTAATTTCTTCCAAATTCAATAACATGTGCATGATTTCAAAAACCAAATTGAAAATCAAAGTCAAGTTCTAAATATGTTCAAATGCTAAATTGAATTAATAAATTCAATTATTTGAATTAAATATCATGCAAAGATTAAATTGAAAATCTAAATCTAAATGCAAGCACATGCTAAATTAATTAATTAATTAAATCATTTATCTCTTCAACTTCTATTTCCATCTTTTAGTTAGCTTTTTCTAAATTAAGCTTTCTTTGTCATCCTCTTTATTTCCTCCAATCATTCTTTTTCTTCCCTCAGTCAGCTTTTTCTCAATCAGTTGACTCAATTAGTCTATTCCATCTATTTAGTTTCACTCCTACAATCAGCAATTCAACTATCAATTTTTATGTGAGCTCACCTGAGTTCCACCTCTTGATCATTTTGTTCCACCTTTTAATCAATCCTCTCCAATTTTATATAAATTGACCATCCAATCTCCAATTTCAACAATCACGAACTTTGAATCTTTGTGTCACTTGCAGGTTACCAGCGTAATATCTGAGAGCCATCATACCACGAAGAGGAGAAGAGAAATGGAAGCAATATGCGATCTTGGGATAGGGAGTTTTGATTTGATTTAATTATTTAAATTCCTATTTGCTTGATTGTATTATTCCATTGTCTTATTTGTTAAATTCTTTGGTTAGGAGGGATTTGTGATTTCCCTTTTTCTTCTAATTGATTGCTTGTTTTTAAGATGAATTTTACACATATACAATAGGAAGGATAATTTTAGAAGCTACAAAGACAAGAGAAAGGAGTTCTATCTTGTATAAAAAGGAGTTACTGATGAATAATCATAAGGATCTAATGGAGATGGAATTGTATTTGTAGTGGTAAAGGAAGATAACACAAAGGAAGGTGATATGGCACTGATCTCTAGTTTAAAATGGTGTGGAGGTTGGGTAATTGACAGTGGTTGCAATCAGCATATGACCAGTGATAGAAACAAATTCCTTAACATGGAGGATTGTAATGGAGGAATGGTGAGATTCGGAAATGTTGCTCCTTATGCAGTAAAAGGTAAGGGATCTATAGCCCTAAATGATAAAACAAATTGTGAAGATGTTTATTGGGTAGAAGGGATAAAATATAGTCTATTAAGTGTTACACAACTTAAAAATAAGGGTTACCGATTATAATTCAATGAAGGAATATGCAAAATAAATGACAAATTAGGAAGTCTGATTGCTACTGGTAAACAATCTAGACGTAATATGTTTCTCCTAGACACCACTGTAGGTAGTTGTCTAATGGAAAAGTTAGAAGACAATTGCTCATGGCACAAAAGACTATGTCATGTTAACTTTGATAGCATAGCAAAAGTCAATAAAATGAAGTCTATTAGAGGTATGCCTAATATTATGAAACCTGAATATGCTATGTATAAAGAATGCCAACTAAGAAAGTTGACCAGGTCTAGTTTCAGTAGCAAATCTTATTCATCTGAGAATGTGTTGGAATTATTTCATACAAACTTGTGTGGTCCTATGAGGACCAAGAGTTTCTATGGGGACTGATATTTCATGTTGTTTGTAGATGACTTCTCAAGAATGATGTAGGTTGTATTCTTGAAAGAAAAATATGAATCCTTTCACATGTTTAAGGTCTTCAAGGCTTGAGTAGTGAGAGAAAATGGTAAGAATCTGAAATGTCTGAGATCAAATAGAGGAGGAGAGTTCACCTCTCAAGAGTTCATGAATTACTGTGAAGAATAGGGGATTATGAGATAGACGTCTGCACCCAGAACACCTTAGCAGAATGGGGTTGCTGAAAGAAGGAACAAAACTCTGATTGATTGTGTGAGGACTTTGATGATATAGAAGGATATTTTATATATCTTCTGGAGAGAATGAGTAAGCACTGTTGTGTATACCTTGAACTAGATACAGGTGAAGAAAAGGACAAATAAAACTCCCTATGAATTATGGTGTGGATACTCACCCAATGTGATCTATTTCAAAGTATTTGGAAGCAGGTGCTATATCAAGAAGGATGAGTACTCTGGAAAGTTCGATCCCAAGAGTGATGAAGGAACCTTCTTAGGTTACTCCATAAAGAGTAAAGCATATTTATGTTTGAACAAAATGATCAGTAATATTGTGGAGAGTGCCAATGTTAGAGTAGATGAGTTCTCTGAGAAAAATGAATAGGATAACAAGAGTGAACCAGAGGATTATCAAGGATTCGAGTACACTGTACCAGTCAAACCTACTAAAAAGAATCATGTTGTAGCAACAAATGAGGAAGCATGTGAAGTAGAACCAGCACAATCGGTAGAAGAAGCTCCAAGAAACAAATCAGTACTAGCAAGGTATGTCAAAAACAATCACTCTGCTAACAATATCATTGGTGACAAAGATGTAGTAGTATTGACTAGAAGAAGAGAAAGAGAGAGTACCTATCTTCTCTCCAAAATTGGTCCCAAAATAGCAAAGGAGGCTCTAAAAGATGAAGACTAGATCAAATCCATGGAGGAAGAACTAGAGCATATTGAGAAAAATGAAACTTGGGCTTTTGTGCGCAAACTAAAGAACAAAAATGTGATAGGCACCAAATGGGTGTTTAGAAACAAAATGGATGAAACCGATCAAGTAGTAAGAAACAAAGCAAGGTTAGTCTACAAAGGGTATGCACAGGAAGAAGGTTTGGATTATGGAGAGACCTTTGCATCAGTGACCAAATTGGAAGGGGTCAGAATTCTACTTGCTTATGCTACTTACAAGAAGTTCAAAGTTTACCAAATAGATATCAAATTGACATTCTTGAATGGTGTTCTAGAAAAAAAATGTACATAGAGAAAGCAAAAGGGTTTCCTTCAGAAGATGGAAAAGATATGGTGTGTAAACTAAAGAAGTCTCTATATGGACTAAAGCAAGCACCAAGAGCCTGGTATGAGAGGTTGCACTCATACCTACTAAGTATAGGATTCATAGGAACTAGTGACAACAATAACTTATACTTGAAAATTGAAGAAGTTGGAAAACATCTAATTGTAGAGATTTTTGTAGATGACATCATGTTTGGGGGAGATGATGAGATGAGAAAAGGTTTTGCAGATGAAATGAAGCAGGAATTGGAAATGTCTGAGATTAGTGAAATAAAATTCTTCATTGGTTTGCAAGTATCTCAGATAAATAATGGTATATTCATTACCCAGACCAAGTACATAAGGGAAATCTTGAAGACTTTTGGAATGGAAGATTCCAAACTTGTTGGAACTCCAATGGTTATAGGTTGCAAGCTCTCCAAAAATGATGAGTCTAATGAAGTGAATGACACTTTACTGATCCATGATTGATAAGTTGCAGTATGCAGTACACAACAGACCAGATATAGCACAAGCAATTGGCTTGGTTGCTAGATTTGCTGCAAATCCAAAAGAGACTCATATGGTGGTGGTTAAGAGAATATTTAGATACCTTAAGGGGACTGATGAGTATGGTCTCTGGTATCCACATAAGGGAGATTTCAACTTAAGTGTCTTCACCAATGTAGATTGGGCAAGGAACACTGATGATAGAATGAGAACTAGTGGAGGTGCATTATTTCTTGGAGATAGGATTGTGTCATGGACAAGAAAGAAATAGAATTGTGTCTCTCAATCCATAGCTGAGGTAGAGTATGTGGCTGCTACAGTCAACTATACACAAGTAGTATGGATCAAGCAGATATTGGAAGGTGTCCAAGAAAAGGTAACTTAACCTATGGTGATACACTGTGACAATAAAAGTGCTATCAACATATCTAAGAATCCGGTGATGCATTCCAAAACAAAGCAAATAGCTATCAAATACCACTACCTCAGGGAAGGGGTTCAAGAAAAGTAATATTGGAGTATATACCAACAAAAGAATAGGTGGTTGATATCTTTACTAAGCCACTACTGAAGGAAACCTTTGAATATCTCAGAGGTAAGCAAAGAAGGGTTCTACATCAATTTGGTATTCTTTCTTGATGAAGATTCTGTAAGACTAGATTGATGAGTGTGGACTACTCCGACTGGGGAAGCAGTCTTGCCAGTGTATTGAAATGCATCTTTGGCATTGTTGTCAAAGGGGGAAATTATTATAGTGTTTGAGTATTGGTGAGTAGTGGGTAGAATGTGTGAAGTAGTGTTGAGAAGAAGCTGCTAAAGAAGAGGGTTGCTAGAAGTGGTTAGAGTGGTTTGTTGGAAACAGAGTATTGCCAGTGTTAGGGGGAGATACTCATTACTCAGAGAAGAAGTAATGACCGGTACAGAGACAAAGAAATAAATGAGGAAAGTACATCCAGGAGCAACTGATAAGACAAATTCTAAAGTGTTGCCATCACTGCCAAAGGAGGAGATTGTTGGCATTATTGATATTGATAAAACCGGTTAATCTAGTGAACTAGTATATTAGCTGAGATTTGTTATTGATGACTAATACTGGCTAGTGGAGTGGTGTATCTCAATAGAAAAGGTGATGGCTTGCAAACAACATGGAAGAAACATCAGAGATAGATCATCAAGGTTCAATCAGCTCAAGGGAAGACAGACTAAGCTAACCAATTTGTCATTCAAGAAGATCAATGTTAAGGTCAGATCTTCAAGTTGGCTATTCTGATGATCATAAAGTCATAGAAGGTGACTTAGGCAAGAAGGCTTGAGGTCCTATGCAAACCAGAACCTCATTGACAAACTGGAAAAAAGGCTTAATGGAAGTACTACAAATCGGTATCAAAGGATGAACCAGTAGTGAAGAGCTCGCTAGTATACCAGTACATCGGTGAAGCAAAAGAAAGATAGGTGGTCACCATAAATATCAGAGCGGTGATCGGTTACATAGTTGTGATGGAAAAAGGTGAGTTGGTGAGTTTGTGTCAATGCCAAACTAAAGGTTGGTGAAGTCAACTTTAGTCATCATGTAGTTAAGCCATGATTGCTTGCGGATTTTTTGGTTCGCATTTAAAAGACTGAACTCGACCCAAAAGTTGCTATTTTTGGGGATGCGGTGGCAGATTTGGATGAGTGGTTGGTGGAATTGTTGCAAGGTGTACAAAGAAAGAGAGGGAATATTTGAATTTGAAATCTACCAAGATTTGTGATTGCATTGATTAAAGAAACACCTGAAGGTGATGATAGAGGGAGTATAAAGTGTTTTGAGTTCATGCAAAACATTTTGATCAAAAAATTTGCGAAGTGCAAATAATGTGTGAGGCAATCCAAGGTGCAGAGTGAAGAGTGAGGAAGTGCTAAGCGATTTATCAGAGCAAAGTGTGAGTGTGAAGCTGACCGATAGAGTGCAGAGCCGAGGTCATGAGAAGAGAACTGGTGTAGTGCAGAGAAGACACAATCAATGCAAAACTGCTAAGTGAATAGCAGAGTGATGAAGAGAGTGTGCAAAGCTTGGACAGTGTGAATAGTAGAGATAGAATGCAGAGCACCAGAACAGTGTAGAGCAAGTGTAACCGGTGGTCAAACTAAAGAGCTTCATTTGGATTTGATCAAGCTATCTATAGCTATTTCAGTAGATCAACTTCTTATTGCTTTCTAACCATTGCAACTCTAAATACCTTAATCGGATGGACTTTGAGAGGTCCCTTTGTAAAATACCTTAACTCGGTGACTTCTTAATTGATGATCCTAAGTCCTTTAACAAGGCTACCTCTAACAGGGTAAAGGCACTAATAGGCCTTAAGGAAAATCCCTTAACTGGGTGGTACCTAACAATGTCTTTGTAATCTCCTAACAAGGATGACTCCTTATAGGGCATGCTCCAGAAGAGTACAAATTTTGTGAGCATCAACTCACACCGTGGTTTTCTCCCATTTGGGTTTCCATGAGATAAATCTTGGTGTTATTGTGTATCTTTTCATGCATGCATGTTCTCCTACAATAAATGTTTGTATTGATGAATATTAAGTTAGTGCAGACTTGAGTAAAAAGGTTTTAATTCTATAAAACCAGTAAAGTGTTGATTCACCCCTCCCCTCTCAACACTGGTTGGGACTAACATAAACCTCTTTTGTGGGTTGAATTTCTGAAATTAGGGTAAAAGTGTTGAAAATGAAGGTAAAAATGCAAAAATGGTAAGCTAATATAGTCGTGGGATTGAGCCATGAACCTGGATCTGAGAAATGTAAGTAGATTCAAACATGTTCCTAGAAAGAGCTCCTAAAATGTTGAGACCATTTTGCCCATGACTTGGTCCTCTGAACATTTTGCACTCCAAAGAGGGATCAATTTGTCTCTATAAACAATGCTTATTTTGAAGATCGCAACTTTGTACATGTTTCCTACACATAGAAAGAAGGGGAAATAGGTTGGGAATATGGTTTTTCCTAAGTCAAACCCTAGTTTTGGAATTAACCATGAAATAGAAATGAAAGATAATTTAATTGTAGTAATGAAAATGTTCTACTTTTGAGGAAGATGTTGAATATTGACAAAAAACACAAATGATATATCTCCTTGTGAAGTTTTGTTTGTCTCCAAACAAAATTAGGGTTTCATGAAGTCTTTAACAAAATGGAACAAAAATGTCAACTCCAATGCTTGAATATATAGCATCCTAAAATTGCACCCTTTGCAATTTTGACCACATTTGGGGCCCTCACCTTAGTGTTCTCATTCCCATGCTTGATTTGGACCTGTTTGTGCCTCTGCCATGCAATAAACATCATATTTTCATCTTGTACCTTACTAGGACCCCTTAACCCTAGCCCAATTTAGGGTAGGACTAGGGCATGGTGCCTTGGTCCTCACTAGGACCATGGCACCAGGCCATGGTCCTTTGTAATTGGGGCCCAATTTGAACCCTAGGCCCTATCCAAATTTTGAGCGGAAATTGCTTCTCCGTGTTAGTCTGTGGTGGAAAATTAATGTTTGACGATAGGCAAGTATATAAGGAGATCTTACACCCTCTCATTTGGATATAACAATATAAGGCAAGGAGACTACATTCAAGCAATCAAGCATCTCTAGAGGTTTTCAAGGCGGCATATTCTTCATCTATCAATTGTGGAGAAATATTACGTCTTTAATTTGCAAGGATGTATGTGTATTAGGGTTTTGTCATGTTCATGTCATTTCATACAACATATGTGATTACATTCAAGAAGCAAAGCATCATCATCATTGATTGCAGATTTGAGGTATACCTTTCCATCATTTTTTTCAAGCATTTGCAATATTTCATTAAAGATTGATTTCTCAACTGGGGTTTGACTTAGATAAACCCCTATTCCCAACCCATTTTCCTCTTCTTTTTGTATGCAAGAAATAGGTGCATAGTTGTACTTCTAGAAATAAGCTCCAGACACAGAGATGAAACAACCCTTTTTGGTGTGTGGAAAATTCAAAGGACTATGTTGCCACGTAATAGTCCCTACTCTCAGGGCATTTTTGAGGGGCAGATATGAATTAGCTTATACTACTAAATTTTAGGTGCATAACAAAATCTTGAACCTATAGCTCATTATTTCCTCAATTTTGTCTTCAATTTCAGCACTTTAACTTACAAAAGAGGGAAAAACACATCATAACCAATCAATCCACTTAGTATTTAGTCCTTATCTAATTTGTGACAGAATCTAGTGGATTCCTCCCCTCTTGAATGTAAAGGAATTCCTCCCCCAAAGCAAAAATTGATTTGGTGATTTCTCCTTCTATGTTGTAAATTGCCAAATCAAATCATCCCCTTTACATTTTGGTGAACCCGACTCCTTACACCATTAATTCTGATTTTTGTTTTCAGATCTAAGTGTATGCAATTTAAAATTCAATTTTTCATTTACAAGTTTGATTTCCTTGCAAATTTTAAAAATTTAGAGGTTAATTTCATTAAAACCCTAACTTTTAATTTCAAAATTGAGCTTCTGAATTACTTAATTTGGGTTAATTATTTCAGCTTTGAGCACTTTTTCTATTTCAAAATTCAAAATTTCATCTACAAGTCATATTTCACAATTAAATTTTAAAATTAAGTGATTAATTTAAAAAACCCTAATTTTTTAAAAAATTAAAAAATCAAGCTTGTGGGTTGTCCAAATTTTGAATTTCCCTCTTCAAATTTGGTTGTTAATTTCAATTCAAATTCCAAATTCCAAATTTGGATCAAATTTAATTTTTAAAATTAAGTGGTTAATTAAAAGGACCCTAATTTTTAAATTTAAATTAATCTTGTCCATTTCCCAACTTTTCAATTTCTAAATTCCAATCCTAGATATAATTTTAAATTTCCAAATTAAGAGGGTCTTTTTACAAGGCCCTAATTTTAAATTTAATTTTCTTGTGGATAACTTTAAATTTTAAAATTAAGAAGTTATTTAACAAAACCCTAATTATAAATTTAATTTTTTATTGGATAAATTCAATTTTTTTAGTGGGTAATTTTCAATTTAAATTAAGAGGTTATTTTCAAAGCCCTAATTAAAAATTTAAATTAACTAGGAGGTTGCATAATTTTTCAAAAATTGAATAATCATTTTTATAGAATTTTGCACTATTCAAATTCCAATTTCTATATCTCAACTTTCAAATTCACATTTTCAAGTCTCATTTCACATTTTTCAAAATTAAAATCTCCAAAAAAATAATAATCAAATTTGCGAATCACATCAATTTACATGAATTAAGTGGTTTATTTATAAAATCTTAATTTATTTGAACTAATTTTCTTGGATTTAAAGTTCAATATTCATCATGGCAATTAATGGATTGGATTTATTAGCTATTTCACATATGTTTGCATTGCTTTTTATGTACATTTATTACAATCATGTGTTGGATAATCACTTCTTCCACTTCGTGTTACTTATTTTCATTCATAGCACTTGAACATATTGGATTTTGAAGGTGTCCAAGTTGCTTCCTTTTCATCAATTAGATCTCAAAGCTTTCATGTATCATGGAAAAAATAGATAATACTCCTATCAATGATCTCTCTAATGGAGAGAAAGAATTGAAGAGCAACATGGCCCCATCTTCTTCTCATACATATACCCTTGCGCAAGGGGGGCGAGATCAAAATATTGGAGTTTCCATCTCTTTAGATCCGCCTTACTCTCCTCGAGCCTATCTTAAACATCAAAATATTTGTAGAGAAGATGATGACATGCATTTCATTCATGATCTCTCTCCCAATATAACATTAAGTAAAGATGATGCCTTAGATGATAAGGATCTTCCTTCCCAATCTACTAAAGAGGATATGGATGATGAAAGAAATGAAGAATATCCTTCATAAGATATTCCTTCTTCATCTACTAATCATTTCATTCCTTCTAAACATCCTTACACTACAAACTTCAAAGAAATTTATTATAATGTTCCCCCGCCTTATCAATTAGAAGATTCTTATAGGAGTGGCTTTAACATAATATCAAAACAAGGTTTTAGAGGACAAGGACTTGGAAAATTTGAACAAAAAGCCATTGAAAATTTAAAGATCATCTTGCACAAAAACAAGCCATTTGATCTCATAATAGTGCTTCTTCTTCAAAACCTCTTTTTTGTTCATTTCATCAAACTCTTGTTCACCATGCCGATGATTGTCCCAATTTTCAAAATTCAATAAATGAGCTTATCGATAGTGGTAAAGTTAAAATCATGTATGTAAACCCTTCTTCTTCTAATAACAACTCTTGTCCTCAATTTCAAAAGAATAACCCTATGACTATTAATGATCAAGAAATATTAGCAATTAGAATCTTTTGAAAATTGAAGTATGACAAAAATGTTGTTTTTCCTTTTGTGAAGTTTAGCAATAAACATAAAGAAGGAGATGGATATTGTCTTTTTCATTAGGGTGGTTCTCATTCTCTTGGAAAGTGTAAAGAATTTAAGGAATTTGTTCAATAACAATATGATCATACTCATATATGTCTTTCAACAAATCTTGCTCTCTTTCTAGGTGAAAAGATAGTGCCTTAGCACTCCTTTAACCCTCATGTTTCTCCTCACCCTATGACATAAATAGTTAAATTAATTGGGGGCTCTTTGTAATTAGAGGTGGTGCTTTTTCAACTTCAAACATCCTGGGGTAGCAACATGCTCCTCTTTTATCTCTATCCAATCTCTTTTCTTTTCACCATTTCCTTTTATAGATTGCATTATTCATAAATTGATGTCCTTTCTTGCATGGAAATATCTGTCATGTGAACACATGTTTGTCTCTTGGTTAGGACCTATTCCTTGCTTGAAACAACACATTTTTTATGAATGGTCTCTCCTTAGAGAGGTTTTGTGATCCCTCTTCTATCTCGCTCTTTCTCTTTGAAGATATTACCTCTTAGTTTGTGTTGCATTATTCATAACATAATGTCCTTTCATGTATAGGATTATCCTTCATGTGATTACATGATTGCTCCTTACTTAGGATCTATTCATTGTTTGAAACAATAGGTCTCTTTTGAATAACCTCTCTTTAGAAGATGTGTAGTTCTTCTCCTTGTTCTCTTCCTTGGGGGGTTAGGATAGCTTTTTCCCTCTCTCCCTTTCTATCTAATGTATCACTATTCCCTTTAGGGGTTTCATTTTTTATGTGTAATATGTGATCTCTCTCTCTCTCTCTCTCTCTCTCTCTCTATATATATATATATATATATATATATATATATATAACTTTGAAGATTGCCTCTTATTTTGAGTTACATTTTACGTATACTAATTATGTCTTTTATTGCATTGGATATTTATTCATGTGAGTATATTTTGCATTTTCTTATGCCTAATCTCTCCTAAGAAGATTTTTTAATTATTCTCGTTGTCCTTACACTTGGGGGATAATGATTAAATTTAAGAAACAAAGAATCATCATCATTCATTGCATATCTAAGGTATACATTTCCATAATTTATTTCAAGCATTTGCAATTTTTCATTCAAGGTTGATTCCTCAACTGAGGTTTTACTTAGGCAAACCCCTATTCCCAAACCATTTTCCCCTTCTTTATGTGTGCAAGAAACAGATGTGTAGCTATACTTTTGGAAATAAGCTCTAGACACAAAGATAGAACAACCCTATTTGGTGTACGAAAAATTCAAATTATCGTGTTGTTGCATCATAGCCTCTGCATTTTGGGGGCATTTTCAAGGGGTAGGTCTGAATTAGCTTATACTGCTAAATTTCAGGTGCAGAACAAAATCCCAAACCTGTAGGTCATTATTTCCTCAGTTTTGTCTTCAATTTCAGTGCTTTACCTTAAATAAGCACTTCAACTTACAAAAGAGGGAAAACCACATCATAATCAATCAATCCACTTAGTATTCAATCCTTATCTAATTTGTGACTGAATCTAGTGGATACCTCCCCTCTTTTTAATGTAAAATAATTCCTCCCCCAAAGAAAAAAATCAATTTTGTGATTTCTCCTGTTGACCTCTAAAATTGATTCTAGAAAATACAACCTTATGAGAAACTTAGTATTGGGGACTTACACATTTTCACTGAGTAACCTCTGGGATTTTAGAAGCCAACTCTTCATATATTGAGGGGAAAAGGGAGAGAAGGAAAACAAAAGTGAACTACACTAAGGTGATGCACCTAGTTTGATATAGTATTAAAGATAACACAAAGAATCTCATATAAATGAAATTCTAAGGCCCATTCAACAATCTACATGCCTCAAAAAAACCATTCAAAATATTTTCAAGATTTCCTAAACATGAAGTAATGCTAGCATAAACATTCACCAAATTGAAAGAGTTTACAACATGGTTCTATTCGGTAAAGATTAAGCATGTGTCGCTAGAGTTAAAGACCAAATATGAATAAGCTCACAAAACTGATAACATATGCTGAATAAAACAGTCCTAAAAGTCTGAGGCACAATTAGATTGCTTTAGTTCAGCTAATTATAACAATTTTGAGGCAAGAAGCATGTCTAGAATTCTATCAATAAATTTTTTAAGTTTCTAAATCCCTTTCAATACAAAATAATGTGCCTTAAATAGAAGAGGGCCTAACTGCCTGGTTTGAGAGGCAATAAAAACACTTTTCAAGAAATGTCATCTGGTATAGATCATCATATCAACAGGCATCAAATACCATGAAAGAAATGATAGCTTTCAACTTGAAGTGTAACCACATTCACCTTTTTGCTACCTAGATCAAAGAAAAAATCCTCACCATTCCTTCACAACCAACACTTGAATATATTTGGAACAATACCCCAAAAATGGTTCACAACATCCCACAACAAAAACTGAATTTCAAGAGAAACACTCTGCCTTCTAAAGATTGAATGCATAGAACTCCCAGCCACTTCTATGGAAGACATGTGGCAGCAGGAGGGAGAGACCTAGGCCTCGACTAAACTTCAATTCATAACCTCCCAAGGAGCTACCACATGTCACAATAACTTTATTTCCAAAACTGCGGGCATGATTTTGTGGGGAAGAGAAAACAATGTCACACATCAGCTGACTATGGCTCTATGGCAAAGAGGAAAGAGAGGCATTGAAAATGTGTAGCATGCCAACATGTGGTGGGCACGTGCAAGCTGTGATAAAACTTATGCAAGAAAAAATAGGGGCTACAAACTTAGACTAAAATACAAAAGATACCCCTTTACTGAGTGGTGTGGATAAATAAATCCACAATTTCTTGGTGACTTCTAGGATAATCTATTGGCAATTGACACTCATCTGGTAAGGCAAATGGCATTTAGGGTTGTCATTGATGGCAACTCATCTGGAAACTCATCTTCTAGTGTCTATATCTTCCATCAAGATTCATTGATCTATCATTTTTCTTTAAGTAGTATTCACTGCACTCAACCTGTATATTCACTTTTCTTTACAACCGGTTAAGTCTTGATCTTGGTAACGTGTATTTGGAACCCGATTGAGGATGGGACTTGACTAGGATATCTTGTGGCCCCGATTATTTCTTTCATGTAATTTTTGCTAGCATGTGAAGGCCGACATGATCATTGGGATTATGTATGTTATACCTTGTGATTCGGAAGCCAACATGATTGTATTCTTCATTGAAGCCAACATGGTGAAAAGTTAATAGGGTATTTAAGGAGATATTTTAGAGATGGATTACATGATGATGTTTTGGAATGCGATTATGGTTGTGAATGAATTAGAGATTGATGGTATGCATTCTGGTCAGTGATAGGAAACTTTAGTGAATAGTTTCACGTGCGCAATCTCAACCGGTGCACAATAGGGCAGAATAGAGCATTAGTGAACCAATACACAGAGAGGGTTAACAAAGCCTGAATTGTAAGTTATCTAGCATGGTCAGATGCAATTTATAAGTTCATTTTTTATTGTAATCACTTTGTAGTATTGCATAAGTAAGTGAGACTTATGTTTGAGCAGTGAGCTCTAGCAGTTGGCTTGATTGAATGTGCAATCCCCTCTATGTAATATTTGTATACCTTGATCAAGTATATAGATATTGTGGGTATCAGCCCCACCATGGTTTTTCCCTTTACAAGATTTTCCACAAATAAATATTGGTGTTATGGTGTTGCTTCTTTATGTGTTATTTGGTTTGTGCACTTTAATTTTATTTACTGTTAACTGGTTCATAAGCAACAAGATTAGAATTAGTTTTACTTGTAGAGAACTGATTCATCCCCACCTCTTAGTGTTCTTGGATTCCAACAATTGGTATCAGAGATTGGTGCCTCAGAAGAATTTTAACCACTTGAGGAAGATCCGAAACTTGGAAACAATGGAAATTGATCTATAGCAGCAACTTCAACTTGCTCTTGAGGATCTTGATAATGAGCAAATGGAATATAGTACACTGAAGAATGAACTAATGTGATCCAATGAACACATCATTTCATTGCAAGGAAAGCTTTCAATTGTTCAAGCCAAGAGGAAAGAGCTATGTGATCAATTGAAAAATCAGAACAGTGATGAGGAAGATGCTATGAAGGATCTATGTCAGAAACTCACTCAAGATAACACTATCTTGAATAATGAGATGCAAGCCTTAACCATGAGAATGTGCAAGGAGATTGAAGACCAAAATAAGAATGAAGAAAACCTAGCTCAAGTATTGAAGGACAAATCTGATAAATGCAACAGACTAACACATGAGAATGACATGTTGAAACTTGAGTTTGTCCGGTCCTGAAATAATGAATAGGAACTTGAGAGATAGATCATAATCATGAGAGATGACTTAATCACTGCAACTGAGTACAAGGACAAATTCAAAGCCAACTCCACCAAAATTGGTGAACTATTGAAGAGTCAAATAGATGCTAATGACAAGAGAGGTCTTGGTTATGAAGGAGAAAGCTTTGGTACTACACAACAAGATCAATCATTTGGTTAGAAGCAAAATAATTTTAACAACTAGAACTAGAAATCACTAGTAAGACAACCTAATTCTCACAAATTCAATGGTACATGCTTTTTTTGCAATAAATATGATCACATAGCAAGTTAGTGCAGAAATAAGAACACTTAGAAGAATGCATTAGTCACCAGTCTTGGAAATGTAAGATGTCATGCATGTAGTAGATTTGGACATATAGATAATCAATGCAGATCAAAAGGAAAACAAGGAAATCAAGGGTTTAATAAAGCAATTCAAAGAACAATATTTTTTGTTATGCATGCAACAAGATTGGACATATTGTTAAATATTGTAGAAGTAAGATACCACTGGTAACTAATGGAAATGTAGATGAGAAAGGATGGCAAAGGTAGAAGATATCAGAAAACAACATGAGAAAAGATGGGTAAGGAAAGTAGACACACAATCGGTAGAACGACTGGTAAAGCCATCAAGGCCTGCATTGGAAGCAGAAACAACTGGTAACTAAGGCACTTTGCCTTAGAGGTAGGTAAATCATTGATGATCATGCCAATACCCCAAATTAGACATGTAGTCAGAGAATTTCAATTGTGGATGGGTACTCGGGCAATTTCAAGTGCTTGCTAGAACCTACTTGTAGATTATGTGACCCGGATAGTTTTCCTGGCAACATTTATGACAATGGAAAATTCAAGTTAACGGTGATAAAAGGGAAAAGTTAAAGTATTTTCTTCACAGAGTGATCAAGCATTCAGAAGAGTGATTTCTAGAGTGATTTGAGAGTTCAAGATGATTTGTGCAAGAATTTTCTCTCAAAATCAATCTCATCATCTGACAATACCTTGAGGTATTTTCCATTTGCAAAAACCCTAGCTTCAGTATCTGCATTTGATATAATGGCTTCTTCATCCAATATCGATACTCCTTTAGTGGTGGAAATCAAGAACTGCCCTAGTCCTAAATTCAAGAAGCAACCCTTCAAATCCATTTTGGATGAACTATTGGCAAATGCATACTCTAATGACAAATTATAGGTGATTGAAGGTATTGTCATTGATGGAAACCTTACAATCCTATGGCACTGACAGACACTGGCATAGGCATAGACACCAACACTAGCACCAGCAAAGATTTTTACCGACACCATGGCCAACAAGATTTTGTTTATTGTATTTTGTATTTAATTGTAAAATCTTTTTGTAAGCCGACAAGGCGAATTGTATTAGGACTCATATAAGTATGAGATCTTGTAACTCATTTGTAAGGTGTGAAAAATATGGAAGGAATGTAATAGGCAGATGCAAATATTAAGGCAGACCTTGGAATAAGGTTTTGGATGTTGTATGAGCTTAAACCGGTACTGAACTTGGCATAGCAAATGCTAAACCGAAGCAGTACATGACATTGGATTTACATAATCCACTTTTGTAAGTCAGTGAGACTTCCCTTTTTGTATTTAAGCAGTGACCTTTAGGCAGTTGGCCTTCTTGCATGTGCATGCCCCTTTTGTATCAGTAATATTCACTTATTAGCTAGTGAACGAATATTGTGGGTCACAAATCCCACCGAGGTTTTTCCCACATTGGGTTTCCTCGTTAAAATAATTGTGTTATGGTGTGCTTTCTATGTTGTGTTTATTGATCTTGTTTACTACATTATCTCTGGTTTATCGGTACACTGTTTTGGCATGCAATTCATTTAATAAGTTTAGAAAATCAATAAACCTGTAAGATACTAATTCACACCCCCCTCTCAGTATCTTTGGGAATCCTAACATGAACCACTAGGAGCATTCTCAAGCATTTTTCATGGTGTTCTTCACACTAAAGTTATTAGGGCATATATTCACTGTGATATTGAAGAGATTGGAGGTTATGAGTTATCTTGTGTTTTCACTGAGCAGCTGATCATGGATAACTAGCTGAAACTAGAATTTGCCCACTTCTAGAGGAAGGGTTTCACTCAATTTATGGATTTTCCCACATTTGACATGGCAGAATGGGTCCATTACATTATAAGCCACATTTAAAGAGAATTTATCTAGTTGGACCATCCCTACAAGATCACTGAGGAGGTAATCAAGACCATCACTTGCCTACACAAGATTGGAGGTCTACTCGGCCCTAGGTACAAGCTCTCCAACACAAAACTCTGCAAACTCACTGATGCCACCTTCAATGGTCTGAGAGTAGATGATGTAAATGAAATTGATGTTAAACTTGTTGCAATGATAATCAGATACAAAGTTTGCTAGTCAAACCGGTTGAACTCTGTCTCTGATAACAATATTTTGATTGCTCATCAAATGGTGAAGGAGGATGCACATTATGATCTCTGTGGTGTGATGCTGAAGGAGTTGATGTCAAACCTTCAGAAGATCAAACAAGACAAGAAAAACACCTTTTGGTATAGTTCCTTTGTTATTTGCCTATCATTCTACTTTTTGGGTACTATTTCTGATTATGGGAAGATACAATGGGCTTTTGATCGACTAGTAGCCACCCAGATATTTGGATACACAAGGGGATAAATAGAAAAAGGAAAATTTATGGGCATTTTTCAAAACTTTTCAAGAGGAAATGAAAAAAAAGAGCTAGAATTCTCAGATATATAGTAGAAAAATATAAAGATATAATATGTTTTATGGTAAATAAGGATGAATGTATGATGGAGGAAGTCAAACATAGAATAGTCTAGATTATTTCTATGGGTTATGAGGTGGATGAGGCCATACTAGATTCTTATGCTCAACATCTACTGTAAGCACCAGTTGATGAAAAAGAGGAGAAAGTTGGCATAGCCTAGGACAAAGGGCTAATGGTTCACCAGGAACAGGTTGCACTGGCAATCAGAAGAAAAATGACTAAGGTTGTAGTAGAAACTCTAATAAGTGAAGGGTGTGATAGGACAAAAATAGAACAAAAGGTCAATATTCTTGAAGCTCATAGGAAGGAAGAAATGAAATAGAAGAGGAAGGAAGAGAGGGAAGCCAAGAAGGCAGCTCAGGCCACTCCCAATGTGGTCCCGGTATCTACAGAGTCTTCCAAGCAACTAGAAGCATCATCAGCTGAGCCTATCAATCCTAAGCTAACTAAACCAATAAAGAGAAAACATAAGGCATACCAGTAGTATATGATAGTTTATTTGGAGGAGATCAAGTTAGATGAAGAAATTGAGGTTACTCCAAAGAAGAAAGGCATTTTTTGCAAGGGTAGTAAGGGAGAAGAAGGAAGAATAGAAGAAAGAACCAGCTAAGGAGCCTCTCTGGAAACCTAAGATTACCATTGTACATAGACACAAACCTAAGTCTGATGAATAGTCTAAATCAGAAGCCAAAAGAAGAACATGTACGAGGAAATTAGATGCTTTGGAAATAATTGATCAAATTATTAATGATGGTAATTTGGACAACATTTCTACATTCTTTGATGAATTTGATGAGAAGGATAAGAAGCAGATTGAGGAAACTATTCTTTTATATCTTGATTCTTTCAGTAGAGCATTGATTGAGTTAGAGAAAATTTTACCTAAGGAATTGTATGATAAGCTAGAGGCCAGGAAATTACATGCATAGAATCTGGACTAACAGATGAAAGAAACTGGATTAGTTAATCTTTGTCCATCAACAACTCTAGTAGTTGTGACTGATTTGATAAATAAAATAGGTGCATCAAAATTTAATCCAAAGCACCAAATAAATAATTTAATGTTAGAAATTTGAGGAAGTCAGGAAGGAAACAATAGACATTTGGGTCAGAATTATTTTGAGTTTGGGATATGAATTGAGCCCCTATTTTGTATAGTCTTAGAATATTCAGTTACCAGGAGATAAGAAACCAATAGATACAGTGGAACAAAATGTAAATACTGAGCAACCGGATAGCACTCCAGCAACCCTACTGTTACGACTAGTGCATCCAATTTTGTAGCAGAGTATACCCCGATAGACAATGCACAAAATATAGAGGATAATATTGATAAGGATAAGTATACATACAATAAGGTTGCTAAGGATGCATGGGATTAGGATAGGGCACCAAGTGGCGAAGCCATCGGTGCACTGGAAATAAAGGATTCAAAGGATTCATCTCCGATAGACAAAGGGAAGGAAATTGTGATAGAATTTTCTTCCATCTTGGCAATTGACACTTCATCCATATCCAAAGGAAATTTGTCATAATTTTCTACCAGTTTTGACAAGCCTTATCACAAGATGTCTGTGATAGAGAAGATTTTGGTGGTAGCTACACTTCAGGCTCAAGCAACTCAAGAGTTGGCTCAAGAGGAGTCAAAAGACAGAATTAATTAAGCACAATTTTAAAGTTTTCAACAGGTTGGTACCTAAATTCCCGGCATAGGAGAGTGCAAGCTCATTTGGTAAATTGGAGGAGATTATTAAATTTATTCCTAAGCATTATGATTCTTTGCTCAAGATTTCAATAATTGAGGCTAAGGATAAATTCTTTGATGCTCAGAAACAAATTTTTTTGCAAATGATTGCATCTGAGAAAGATAAACTCCAAACTTGCTTGAAATCCATTGACGTAGCATTTGCAGAGGGAGGTAAAGTTTACAAAACTTGTTTAGATTTTGTAAAGCTTATAGCTTCTATAGACAAGCAGATCTCAGATTGTAGAAATAACTTGATTCTTATTTCTAATTCATACAACCTAAAAGTTATCCTAACCAATTCTTTGGATGGTCCAATTTTGGCCATCATGGATCAAATTTTGAAATTACAAAAGGAAAGGGACAACATAATAAAGAGAGCAACTGAGATCCAGAATTTCATAGGTCCTTGATTGGATAATCTATTATTTCATAAGATTGAATGTATTTCTAATATGCAAAAGGAGGATCCCACCAAATCAGAGGCAACTGAGTATTACGCCAGTCTCTTGAATGGATTCACCTCCATTCTTGACTCTCTCAAGTAAGGTTGGGACACTTACTTTTCATTTTTGAAGACTATGTATGCAAATATTTTGAAGCTTGTATAGAACTGACATGTATATCTCTATACAAAATTTCTTTGTGGGCACCCCACTTTGTCATTGATGTCAAAGGGGGAGGAATAAAGTGAAAAATGTATATATCACTGAATGGGAGTATATCAGATGTATATAGCAGGAATGTATAGCTCAGGGGGAGAAGATTCAGAAATAGGTTCAGGGATGGTCATTTTTCACATGAGTGTTGTCATCAATGCCAAAGGGGGAGATTGTTGGCAATTGACACTCATCTGGTAAGGAAAATGGCATTTAGGGTTGTCATTGATAGAAACTCATCTAGAAACTCATCTTTTGGTGTCTATATCTTCCATCGAGATTCATTGATCTATCATTTTGCTTTAATCAGTATTCACTACACTAAACCAATATATTCACTTTGCTTTAAGTCTTGATCCCGGTAACGTGTATCTAGAGCTCGGTTAAGGATGGGACCCAACTAAGATATCTTGTGGCCTCGATTATTTCTTTCATGGAATTTTTGCTAGCATTTGAAGGCTGACATGGTCATCAGGATTATATATGTTATACCTTGTGATCCGACAGCCAACAGGATTGTATTCTTCATTGAATTCAACATGGTGAAAAGTTAATAGGGTATTTAAGGAGATCTTTTAGCAATGGATTACATGATGATGTTTTGGAATGCGATTGTGGTTGCGAATGAATCAGAGATTGATGGTATGCATTTTGGTCAATGATAGGAATCTTTACTGCATAGTTTCACGTGTGCAGTCTCAATCAGTAGCAGAACATGGAAGATCAGAGCATCAATGAACTGGTACATAAAGAGGGTTAATAGAGCTTGAAACAAAACTTATCTAGCATGGTCAGATGCAGTTTATAAGTTCATTTTTTATTGTAATCACTCTGTAGTATTATGTAAGTCAATGAGACTTATGTTTGAGCAGTGAGCTCTAGGTAGTTAGCCTGATTGTATGTACAATCCCCTCTATGTAATATTTGTATACCTTGATCAAGTATATAGATATTGTGGGTATCATCCCCACTGTGGTTTTTCTATTTATAGGGTTTTCCACATATAAATATTAGTGTTATGGTGTTGCTTCTTTATGTGTTATTTGGTTTATGCACTTTAATTTTATTTACTATTAACTGGTTCATAAGCAACAAGTTCAGAATTAGTTTTACTGGTAGAACACTGATTCACCCCCCCCTCTTAGTGTTCTTGGATTCCAACATAATCCTGCATGCAAGATGTTGATACACATATTTTCTGGCTTGTAATCCAGACTTATGCATCCATTGGGTAAAGCCAATCAAGGACCTACTACCAGGGGGTCCAATCATCCTCCATTGGATGATCTTGAGATTTAAGGATCTGATAGTTTTGATCAAGGCCAATAATCTCATGAAAGAGTAGGTCACCATTGTGAGATAACTCAAATAGGGTATGAAGTTGAGCCAGGGGTGCAACAATTCTTCAATTTCACTTTCCGTAGGGGAACACTTAAAATATAGGGAAATGTTTTGTCTTGATGTTCAATCAGGTCCATGATCTTCTCAGTGCTTAAAATGAAATTATCAGGGATGAATGGGGAAGGTAAGTCAAGGCTTACAAAATTCCCCAAATTCTCCTTATGTGCAATGTTGAGGACTTGAGCATGCTTGAACTAGATGTGAATTGCATGACTTCTTTATGGTAACTTATAAAAATATTTTCCCTTCTAGCCAACTATTTGTGATCCCCAAATCCTACGCCGACCAAATCTTGGTTGGAGGCAACATATAACTATTAGGATAACCAGTGAACAACTAAGAGGGGAAGGGGTGAATCAATTGTTAATAATTTATAACATTTAATCCCCAATACAACCTTAAACTGGAGCACATAAACATTCAAATATCAATAAAGTAGAAACAGATGTTGGTAGACACAGATATTGATAAATAATGTAACTCAACAATTAAATAGATAATCAATGCAAAGCAACCATACCACATAACACCATGATTTGTACATGGAAAAATCGGAAAGGGAAAAACAACGGTAGGAAGCCTACCCACAGTTAGATGATACTTCTGCAGAAAGTATGTGATACAATGAGGGGCCTGCACATGTAGGAAGGCACACTACCTAGAGAGTACTTCTCATTACAAAAGAGTCTCACTGACTACAGAAGTTAAAACCACCTCAAGATAAATGGACAACAATCCAATAAAGTGAACTGCTAGAGATAGTATCTACCATGCCTGATTACAGTGCCAGTTAAGCTCAATACCAAAGGCCTTTGACCTCTTCCTTAATCCCAATTCGATCACCTATGATCAACCTGATCCTTCACATATGATATTATAGGTCATGACCACGATACACCTTTTATTTTCATAGCACGTGATCTACAATGAGATCTTATATTCATTTATACCAACCCTAATACCTAAACCAATTAGGTCGGCCACCTAAAAGATATTACGGTAAGATCATTACATAATTCTATATTGCAATGATATGCCATGTCATCTTAAGACCAGAACAACAATAACAAATGTATAAATCCTCCTGAAACATCTTGGTAACGTGTAGACTACATGTTAACATGATACCAGTCCATAACCTAGATAGTCACTAGACCTATTATGGGTCCACCACGCCAAAGAAATGTCTTCAAGTAGTTGAAGCATGATCAAAGAACATCTTCAGCATCTTGAAATTCATCTAGAAGCCGCACCAACACCAGTTATTCATCCTGTCACGATTCTTCAATGAAAGATCTATCGGTAAAGCCTTAAACCAATGTTGGTGTTGTTCTCAAAATCTGATTCCCTTCTATCCTTAATGAACTTTGTTTGCAAATGAAGAGGACACCAAGAAAATTAGAACTCCAGAATAACATATAACAAGGTTTCAACAAAACCTTCTACACTTTGAACTTATCTAAAGCTCAGGTGGGTATACCTTCTGTGAAAACTTTCACACTTTAAAATTTGAGATCCATAGTAAACCAATGCTAAAAACCTATGGACTTCATCACCCTAATAAAATTGAAACAATAAAGGAAAAACTTATGCTCATTTTCAATATTGATCCCCAAGAGATATAGAAAGAAATCTACAACTAATACCAGTGCCTTATCCAGGCTACAGAGTCACCTAAGTCAAGCAAAGATTCCAAAATTAAACATTCCCATACATTTCATCACTTCGACTTTTATTAACCCTATGTCATGCCCAAACTTTTGGGCATGAACGGGATAAAAAAAAAATTTAAATAACAACCTAATAACATTAAATTTGCTAAAATGAAACGTACTAACATGTTTTGTCTTAACTATGTTTTGAGTTAACTCTAACTACTAACTCAAGTAAGCAAAAATAATTTAAATTAAATGCAGAATACTAAAAGAATTCTTTTATTATCTCATCAATTTTAATCAATAACTTATTTTAATCAAACTCTCTAAATTAATTGACGAATATAATATTAATCTCCAATAACCATTAATTGCTTTAAGGAACTAATAAATTAGTCCTAGCACTTAGTTTATGAATGTCTATATTTTATTTTACAATAATTAAAATGTGATTAAACTATTTCGACTAAAGGGTCAATTAAATCCATAATGAAAATTGTCCTATAAAGTATAATCTCAACAAAAACCTTTATTTAGGTGGACTAAAAAAAATATTTCCCATAGCCAAAATAACTTACCCAATTTGTTATAAAATTTTCTAAAAGATTAAACTTCATAAATATTTTAAATTTAAACATCATTCTTAAATATCCCCATATGTTTATATAAAACCTATATAAAATATAAACACCTAATAAAATGTTTAATCTACAATTTGCCCTATTCATTCATCTCTCTCTCTCTCTCTCTCTCTCTCTCTCTCTCTCTCTCTCTCTCTCTCTCTCTCTCTCTCTATATATATATATATATATATATATAAGTTTTCACATTATTATAAAATATCCATGAAAACCCTAACTAAAATATATATATTAAAATGCCCCTTACATTTTATAATCTCTTCTCTTTTCTTTTTGTGCAACCCTAACCCTAACTAGGTTAGGGTTTAATTTTTCTCTTGTTGTGCAGGGTCGAGGTTTCACGCAGGGGGAGCGGTGGCGGCTTTGAAGGGAAATTCATGGGGAGGGATCCCCGCAAGGATGGCCACTATCGAGCCTGCGGGTCACGACCCACAACGCCGCTGCTATGGGGCACCACCCACAGGGGGCCAAAGCCTCCCCAACTATGGGTTACGGCCCACAGTGGCAGCTGCAGCCGCCGCTGGGGGTCGCCGCCCACTGTGCGAGGGGGGGGGGCGTGCGAGCTCCTCGAAACCTAAAGTCTTTTTTTTTTTTTATTCTTAAAAAATAATTTCCTTTTTTTTTTATTTAAAAAAATATAATATATATATATATATATATATATTTATATATATAAATGTATTATATATATATATATATATATATATATATATATATAAATGTATTTTAAATACAAATATATATATATATATATATATTTGATGCATATGAAAAGTAGAGTTAACTTTACTATACAGTATATATTATTTTTTTTTGAATTTTTTGACAGATTAATTAATCTATTCAGATTTAGATCAATGTATTTTTTTTTCTTTATTTTAAATTCCATGTTGCTAAAATCTAAGATAAACTATATAACCTAGATTTGTTTCCTGCAAATAAATAATTGACAGAATTCAATAAATTTATATAGCAACTATATAAATATTTTTTTATTTAAATTAGATAGACTATTTAACTTTAGATTTTAATTTCTACAAATAAGTAAATGACAGAATTAAATAAACTTACACAGCAGCTATATTAATCTAGAATCATTTGAATTTAACATTAGAGATATCCATGTAAATTCTTTAAACCATGATTTGTATTGGAAAATAAATGGTTAGGACTAGATGCTTAATTTTTCTTTCACTAACATGCAAGCTTCCCTATTTCATTCTTTTCCAATAATTCATATGCTTAAAGGGGTAAAATGAACTTTTAGATTTCTAAAGTAAGATGCATACAACCATTAATATTTTAAGAACATTTCATAGCTAAAGCCCAACAACAATATTTCATTTATGCAGCACTAATTTAACAGAAATAATGCATTTATTTAAGGCATTTTTAAAATACAATATAGTCATCATAACAAGAGGGTGAGATACCCAAACTAGTCCCTCATTTCTTTAAATGAGGACTTTAAATAAACTAGATACATTTCCTTTCAAAATAGATACAACATATAGTTTCCCTTTACATCGCTGCAACTAAAAAATATTAAATATTTCATTCCCAAATCTTTTTCTGCAAACAAATAAATCCACCAGCTTCTACTTGTCCTTTTCTTTTCTTCCAAACAATCCTGCAAATAAATCATAAGGCTTGACAATGGAGTGCTCACCTCCCAACCTAGGCTTACTAGAAGCCACCCCTGAGCTTGGAGAACCAAGCCCTAGACAGGTTACAGACATGCAAACACAACAAGCAAGGGAAAAAGATATAGCAAACACTTTCCCAACCAAGGCTACACTCCATCACAAAATGTGACGATTTTACATGGGTGGTAGTGGACCAAATACCCTGAGAAGACTACAAGAATGATAGAACACAATGCCACCTCATGGAAAACAAATTTATTTCATAAGATCATTAACCCCATATTCCTTATGCCCCCCAAGGCATTCATGCCATACTTTCTCTCCTTATGACCCCCAAATGCACAAACCAGGCCATGCAACAAGCATCACAAATACACCCCTTGAGTTCGCTCTAATAACTCCCGAAACACCAAAAATGCATACAAGAAAGTAAAAGACAAATCACATAATAATAATGTTCACAAAAGAAAATATAAGTGAATCACTTTCACATACAACCAAACTTTCCAACATAGACATGCAATGTAGAAATAAAGAGATGAACCAACCTTCAATCTGCCCAAAGGTATGCTAGAACTAGTTTGAGGATGAGCAGCCCAAATCCATAAATCTTCCTTCCACACTTAGCCAAAATTTTGAATCCAAAAACCAAACTTTTTCAAAATGCATAGTTTCCAAAAATGGACAGTGGGTGATTACCCACAAAATCTCTCATTCTTGCCTAAGAAGACCTCAGTGAGAGTTCTCACAGGTTTCTAAAATTGAAAGAGGAAAAAGTAAAAAAAAATGCATAAAAAAGGATCTCTCGGCAAAAGAGAAGGTTATCTAACCTAGGTGGCACCTTCTAATTTTGAATTTTCGCACATCTTAGAAAACCCACTTTTTGGGATGACTAAACAGTCACATGGGAGTAGACACGTGCCTAAAAACACTCCTAACTTATAGGTATACCTAATGGGCTTTAGGAAACACCTTTAAACTACCCCAAGAGTCCATTTGACCCCTTATAAACCCATTTGAAGTTAAATTTCGGGTCCAAGCTGAGTTGACCACTCTAAAAACTCTCTACCCAAGGAAATTTTAGAACCACATTCAAATGTTTGAAAAAGCTATAGTTGAACAACTCCCTTCTAGAGGCAAGTCAAAATTTAAGACATAAATCAACACATGCGTCAAGTGACACAATAAAATACATTACAAAATTACACATGGGAATTGTTTCTTGTTGGATTTAAATAAATCAATAATAAAATTTAACACACATGCATCATTCACTATTACAAATAAAATATGATACATATGGGGTGTTGTCTTTCCAAATAGACAACCACTGGTTTTACAAACGTACATAGGTCTAGGTTTGGTTCTCTATAATATTTCCATGGTCATATGGATAATTTTCCTGCGCATCTCAATTACACATTAGTAATTCCAATAACCTCATATAATAGTAAACACATGAATAAGAATACACATCAGACACTCTACATACAATTTACATTTAAATAAATTGATATATCTTATATCCAAATAAATCAACATAAGCAATTATCATAATCCACATAATTCTGATCCATACATAAAAGATGCATCCTATTTCTATCATCATAGTAAAGTCCTGCAATTCCAATAATGACATACATCATCACAAAGTAATCCTATTCTAGAATCATATAGAGTTCTATATCTATAATGCATAGAAATGAAGCATCAATATATATCAATGTTATCCAAATCATGAAATCATATAAGTTCCAAATCCATAATGCATAAAAATAAAGCATCCATAATAGTCTCAACATGAAAAATACTGAAATGCTAGGATGAGTCGGGGTAGGGCCTCACACCCTCCCCCTCTAGGCATGAAATTCCTCCTGGAGTTTATCAAAAAGATAGGGGTACTATGATCTCATACATGTTGCGTCCTCCCATGAAGCCGTAACCTCATCATAGAAATCCCACTAGACCCTAACCTAGTCTAGCTCTCGACCTCAAAGGGCTAGTGTCCGGCATGCCAAAATGCAAGTGAGCTCCAAAGCTAGCTGCCCATCCGACTCCACTTGCAAGGCATCCCAATTTAAAATATGAGACTCATCATTGATATACTTCCTCAAAACTGATACATGAAACACATCATGGATGCATGATAGACTAGGTGGCAATGCTAAATGATAGGCAACTAGTCCTATCCTCTCAAGGATCTCAAATGGTCCTACAAAGCGAGGTGCAAGCTTAGAACCCTTTCCATAATGGATTGGACTCTTATGCTGTCGTACTCTCAAAAAGACTCTGTCTCCAACCAAGTAGCTACAATCTATCCTCTTCGCATCTACATACTTCTTCTATCTATCATGTGCCTCTCTAAGATGTTGTCTAATCAAATCCACCTACTGCTCCATATCCCAAACTATCTCAGGACCAATAGCAACTATGTCCTCTATGCGTTCCCAACTCAATGGTGTCCTACTAGGCCTGTCGTATAATGCCTAATAGGGTGGCATCCCTAACGAAGTGTGATGCCCATTGTTATAGGAAAAATCCACTAAGGGAAGGTACTCTTCCCATCTAGTCTGATGATCCATGACATACATGCAAAGTATATCCTCTAACACCTGATTAACCCTCTCTGTCTGACCATCTGTTTTCAGATGATAAGCTATACTAAAGTTGAGCTTGGTGCCCATAGCTGCCTGTAATGCCTTCCAAAAGGAAGAATTGAAGAGGGAATCCCTATCAGAAATAATCTTGCATGGAATGCCATGAAGTCTAACAATGTCTCACAAGAACACCTGTGCTACTGCTGGTGTTGTGAAGGTAGTCCGAACTGGTGAGAAGTGGGCCACTTTGGTCAACTTGTGAACTGTCACCAAGATGGCATCATGGCGACGAGATGACATAGGGAGACCAATGATGAAATCCATGGATATAGTATCCCACTTCCACTCTGGTATAGCATGAGACTGGAGCAACCCACCTGGATGGAAGTGCTCCTCCATGACTCTCTGACACTCGAGGCATCGGGCTACTAACTTAGCAATGAGCTTCTGCATTCCTAGCCAATGATATAATTGTCTCAAGTCAGCATGCATCTTCTTAACTCTAGGATGTGCTACATAAGGAGCTCTATGAGCCTCCATGACAATGAACTCGCACAATCCATTGGAAGAAGGAACATAGATGCGCCCTCTATGGTGTAATAGTCCATCGGACTCCAAGGAATAATCCACATATTTCCCTCCTAGAGTTTCCTGAGATCGTATCACCTGACAAACCTCTAAATACCATCCATCCTCTGGCAACTATTGCAATATCCGATCTCTCAAATCTGTCCCCATAGATATGGTGTATACCTCATGACGTCTCCTACTCAAGGAATTTGCAACTACGTTTTCTTTCACTTTGATGTAGTTAACGTCAAAATCATATTCACACAAGAACTCCATCCATCTCCTCTGACGTACATTAATGTTCAGCTGAGTTAATATGTACTAAAGGCTCTGATGGTTTGAATGAAGCTCAAAGTGATGACCCAAAAGGAAGTGTCTCCACCTCACAAGTGCATGCACTACTGCTACAAGCTCAAGGTCATGAGTAGGGTAGTTAAGCTCATGAGTCTTAAGTTTCCTAGACTCAAAAGCTATAGCCCTACCATCCTGCATAAGGACTACTCCTAAACCCTCTAGGGAAGCATCTGTGTAAACCATGAAGTCAGCTAAGGGATCTAGTACTACTAGGATAGGTGTGCTATTAAGTGCATTTTTGAGTTCCTGAAAGGCCCTCTCACACTTCTTTGTCCACTCAAATTTCTTCCCTTTACATTGAAGAGAAGTAATAGGATGTGCGACTCTAGAGAATCCCTCAACAAAGCATTGGTAATAACCTGCTAAGCCCATGAAGCTTCTGACCTCTATCACACTAGTTGGCATTGGCCAATCCATAATAGCTCTAATCTTTGATGGGTCAACTAAGATCCCATCACTGAAAATAACGTGCCCAAGGTAGTTGACCTCTAAATGAAAGAAAGCACACTTTGACAAACTGCCATACAACTGATTGTCCCTCAAACACTGCAAAACCTATCTCAGGTGCTCCTCATGCTCCTCCTCCTGCTGAGAATATATCAATATGTCATCAAGGAACACAATCACAAAATGGTCTAGAAATATGTGGAATACCCCATTCATGAGGCTCATGAAAACAGCTGGAGCATTTGTAAGACCAAATGGAACCACGATGAACTCATAGTGGCCATATCTAGTGCGAAATGCCGTCTTGTGGATATCACTTTCCACTATTCTCAATTGATGGCATCCTGACTTTAGATCAATTTTGGAAAATACTTTGGCACCCTGAAGTTGGTCGAATAAATCATCAATCCTGGGTAAGGGATATTGGTTCTTGATGGTTACTTTGTTCAACTGATGATAATCCATGCATAACCAAAGAGATATGTCCTTCTTCTTCACAAAGATGACTAGTGCACCCCATGGGGATATGCTAGGATGTATGTGACCCTTCTCTAGGAGTTCCTCAAGCTACATCTTGAGCTCATTAAACTCATTTGTGGTCATCCTATAAGGTTCTTTTGAAACTGGCTCAACTCCTGGTACAAGGTCTATATGAAAGTCAATCTCTCTACGAGGTGGAATTCCTGGTATCTCTGAAGGAAACATGTCTGAATATCCCTTAAGGATAGGATAATCATCAGTCAATGTTTCCTTTTCATCTTCTTCCCCTCTATCACTGATGGTGATGGCAAATAACTAACATCCCTTTCTCATGCTCTGCTTAAGCTACATTGCGGAAATCATATGAAGAGACACGGGTCTCTGAATCTCGATGATTACTATGGGCAAACCATGATCATCCTCACACTCGATCACTTTCAGGTGGCAATCCATCTTGGCTCTATGGGCATAAAGCCAATCCATGCCAAGTACAATACCATATGATCCAAGTGGTGTAACTCTAAGGTCTACTAAGGTGGTGGTATTGCCAATCTGAAGTAGAATGCCCTAACCTCTAATTCCATTGACACTCTAGCCCCTAAAGCTAACTCCACTTCCCAATTGACACCTTGTCTAGTTGCCACTAGCCCGTAACACTCCACAACCAAAGGAGATATAAAGGAGTCAGTAGCTCCTGAATCAAATCATGTAGATACATTGTTACCTCTGATCATACCTACAACCTCAATGACCATGGCCTGGTGCTCTGCCTGATGGTTGTCAACCACTGCGAAGACTCTATGGGACCTACCCATATCTCCAACTATGGGCTCTCATGCTACCATCCTCTAATTTCCTACCATCTAACCTTGAGGACACTCTCTTGCCATGTGCCCCATGGCTCCACATGTGAAACAAGCACTGCATGTCTGAAACTAAACACCCTGAGGCCTAGAGAAAGACTGTCCCCCTGTCCTGCTAGAACCACTGTACCCACCCCTGGAGGACTGCTGAGTCCTCATCGGAGGTGTGTAAGGAACCTGAGATTGCTAATCTCAGCTCTGACCCTGAGACTGCCACTGCTTAGGCTTTGTGCCCTGGTGACTCTACGGAGGCCTCTGCCTCTAGTTCTATTGTGACTGTTGCGAAGGAGGGGGTTTGGAGAACCCTGGTGTGTGCCTGTTATTCCCCTTCCAATGGGGTTTCTGAAACCCGTATGTCTAGGGTATAGGGTTTCAGTTTTGGAACCAATCCCTTGTATCTTATGGCCTAACTTGAATCTCCTCTACTATCAAATCCTTCTCCATGGCAACCCGAAGGCTCTCTGGAGTAGACATCCTCATTGGTCCTGATATGCCGACATTCATCCCTCTGATAAAATGGTTGATGAGAAGCTTCTCATCTTTTAGGTAGTCTATGTATGGCAAGAGCTCGAAGAACTTTCTCTTGTAGTGGGTCACTGAGAGACCCTTTTGCTGGAGGTCATGGAACTCATCTATCCTATGTTGTATGTAATGCTCTGACAAGTACCTCTCCTTGAACCTCTTTGTAAAAATCTCCCATGTGAGAGTATCAACAACTAAACCACACTTGTATTCCTCCTGTCTCCACCATGTGGAGGTTGTTGCTCTTAATAGGTGGACTGCTACATGTGCCTTTAGATTTCTCTCATAAGAGTGCAATGCAAAGCACCTATCGAGGCTCAAAAGCCAAGCCTCAGCTTCTACCCCATCGGTAGATCCCCCAAATGATGGTGGCTAGAGGTGCATAACCTCTCTGATTAGATCCCCTGGATCTCGACATGATCTCTCATAATACATTGGCTTTGCCACTAGAGGTGGTCCTAGTAGGTGAATGGACTTGGGCTCATGCCTAGCCTGACTCTCTACGGGATTAGGAGGTGGACTCCTTCTCTGTTCCCTATCTATCATTCTATGGCTCCCTGAGTTCTGGTTTTCAACATGATGATCCTCTGCTGGAAGCCTTTCTTGGACTATCCCTATCAGGTTCTGGAGTGCTTCTAAGATGTCTCAGTTTGGGTCAACTGGCCATTCGGGAGGGGCCTCTGGGTTCCTTTCTGGAACCGATTCCTCCCTGTCGACCTCTTCACATGCCATACTTTCATGCCTAGGACATCTACCACGTCTACGAGCTTGTTGCGTAGTTGGAGGCATCCTAATGAAAAATAAAATAAATAAATAGTTTTTTTTTTTGAAGAAATATTTAATTAATTAAAAATAAATATAATAAAATAAAATTAATTAATTGCCTAATTAAAGAAAAATATAATGGAGAAAGGTTCCTAGTGTTGGAAACCTTGCTCTGATACCAAAATGTCATGCCCAAACTTTTGGGCACGAATGGGATAAAAAAAAAATTTAAAATAACAACTGAATAAAATTAAATTTGCTAAAACGAAATGCACTAACATGTTTTGTCTTAACTATGTTTTGAGTTAACTCTAACTACTAACTCAAGTAAGCAAAAATAATTTAAATTAAATGTGGAATACTAAAAGAATTCGTTTATCATCTCATCAATTTTAATCAATAACTTATTTTAATCAAACTCTCTAAATTAATTGATGAATATAATATTAATCTCCAATAACCATTAATTGCTTTAAGGAACTAATAAATTAGTCCTAGCACTTAATTTATAAATGTCTATATTTTATTTTACAATAATTAAAATGTGATTAAACTATTTCGACTAAAGGGTCAATTAAATCCACAATGAAAATTGTCCTATAAAGTTTAATCTCAACAAAAATCTTTATTTAGGTGGACTAAAAAAATATTTCCCATAGCCAAAATAACTTACCCAATTTGTTATAAAATTTTCTAAAAGATTAAACTTCATAAATATTTTAAATTTAAACATCATTTTTAAATATCCCCATATGTTTATATAAAACCTATATAAAATATAAACACCTAATAAAATGTTTAATCTACAATTTGCCCTATTCATTCATTTTTTTTATCTCTATAGATATATGTATTTACACACACACACACACACACACACACACAGATATATATATATATATATATATATATATATATATATATATATATATATATATATATATATATATATATATATATATAAAGTTTTCACATTTTTATTAAATATCCATTAAAACCCTAACTAAAATATATATATATATATATTAAAATGCCCCTTACATTTTATAATCTCTTCTCTTTTCTTTTTGTGCTACCCTAACCCTAACCGGGTTAGGGTTTAATTTTTCCCTTGTTGTGCAGGGCTGAGGTTTCACGTAGGGGGAGCCGTGATAGCTTGAGGCAGCGACTTTGAAGGGAAATTCATGGGGAGGGCTCCCTGCAGGGATGGCCACTGCCGAGCCTGCGGGTCACGACCCACAGAGGCGGCTTTGGCCGCCGCTATGGGACATGGCTCGTAGCCCGACAGCGCCACCACTGTGGGGTGCCGCCCACAGGGGGGCGAAGCCTCCCCAACTATGGGTTGCGGCTGCCACCCATTGTGCGGGGGGGGGCGAGCTCCCCAAAACCTAAACTCCTTTTTTTTTATTATTATTATTAAAAATTAATTTCCTTTTTTTTTATTTAAAAAAAAATATAATATATATATATATATATATATATATATATTATATATATAAATGTATTTTAAATATATATATATAAGTCTATATATTTATTTAAATTTATATATTTGTGATGCATATGAAAACTAGAGCTAACTTTACTATGCAGTATATATTATTTTTTTTTGAACTTTTTGACAGATTAATTAATATATTCAGATTTAGATCAATGAATTTTTTTTTCTTTATTTTAAATTCCATGTTGCTAAAATCTGAGATAAACTATATAACCTTAGATTTATTTCCTGCAAATAAATAATTGATAGAATTCAATAAATTTATACAGCCACTATATAAATATGTTTTTATTTAAATTAGATAGACTATTTAACTTTAGATTTTAATTTTTGCAAATAAGTAAATGATAGAATTAAATAAACTTACACAACAGCTATATTAATCTAGAATCATTTGAATTTGACCTTAGAGATATGCATGTAAATTCTTTAAACCATGATTTGTATTGGAGAATAAATGGTTAGGAATAGATGCTTAATTTTTCTTTCACTAACATGCAAGCTTCCCTATTTCATTCTTTTCCAATAATTCATATGCTTAAAGGGGTAAAATGAACTTTTAGATTTCTAAAGTAAGATGCATACAACCATTAATATTTTAAGAATATTTCATAGCTAAAGCCCAACAACAATATTTCATTTATGCAATAGTAATTTAACAGAAATAATACATTTATTTAAGACATTTTTAAAAGAAAATATAGTCATCATAACAAGAGGGTGAGATACCCAAACTAGTCCCTCATTTCTTTAAATGAGGACTTTAAATAAACTAGATACATTTCCTTTCAAAATAGATACAACATATAGTTTCCCTTTACATTGCTGCAACTTAAAATATAAAATATTCCATTCCCAAATCTTTTTCTGCAAACAAACAAATCCAACAACTTCTGCTTGTCCTTTTCTTTTCTTCCAAATAATCCTACAAATAAATCATAAGGCTTGACCATGGAGGGCTCACCTCCCAGCCTAGGCTTCCTAGAAGCCATCCCTGAGCTTGGAGAACCAAGCCCTAGACAAGTTACAGACATGCAAACACAACAAGCAAGGGAAAAAGATATAGCAAACACTTTCCCAACCAAGGCTACACTCCATCACAAAATGTGATGATTTTACATGGGTGGTAGTGGACCAAATACCCTGAGGAGACTACAAGAATGATAGAACGCAATACCACCTCATGGCAAACAAAGTTATTTCATAAGATCATTAACCCCACATTCCTTATGCCCCCCAAGGCATTCATGCCATACTTTCTCTGCTTATGACCTCCAAATGCACAAACCAGGCCATGCAGCAAGGGTCACAAATACACCCCGTGAGTTCGCTCTAATAATGAGAGTCTCTCACCTAAGGGCTGTCAAACTTCTACCACCCGCAAGACCATCCTACTCTCCCAAGAGTAGAAGGCCTTGGTTACTCCCAAAACACCAAAAATGCATAAAAGAAAATAAAAGATAGATCGTGTAATAATAATGTTCACAAAAGAAAATACAAGAGAATCACTTTCACATACAACCAAACTTTCCAACATAGACATGCAATGTAAAAACAAAGAGATGAACCAACTTTCAATCTACTAAAAGATATGGTAGAACTAGTTTGAGGATGAACAACCCAAATCCACAAATCTTCCTTCCACACTTAGCCAAAATTTCGAATCCAAAAACCAAGCTTTTTCAAAATGCATAGTCTCCAAAAATGGAGAGTGGGTGATTACCCACAAAATCTCTCATTCTTGCCTAAGAAGACCTTAGTGAGAGTTCTCATAGGTTTCTAAAATTGAAAAAGGAAAAAAAAAAAAAAAAAGATCAAAAAAGATCTCTCAGCAAAAGGGAAGGTTATCTTACCTAGATGGCACCTTCTAATTTTGAATTTTCAAAAATCTTAGAAAACCCACTTTTTGGGATGACTAAACAGTCACATGGGAGTAGACACATGCCTAAAAACACTCATAACTCATAGATATACCTAATGGGCTTTAGGAAACACCTTTAAACTACCCCTAGGAGTCCATTTGACCCCTTATAAACCCATCTGAAGTTAAATTTCGGGTCCAACCTAAGTTGACCACTCCAAAGACTCTCTACCCAAGGAAATTTTAGAACCACATTCAAATGTTTGAAAAAGATATAGTTGAACAACTCCCTTCAAGAGACAAGTCAAAATTCAAGACATAAATCAACACGTGTCAAGTGACACAATAAAATACATTACAAAATTACACATGGGAATTGTCTCTTGTTGGGTTTAAATAAATCAATAATAAAATTTAACACACATGCATCATTCACTATTACAAATAAAATACGATACATACGGGGTGTTGTCTCTCCAAATAGAAAACCTCTGGTTTTACGAACGTACATAGTTCTAGATTTGGTTCTCCATAATATTTCCATGGTCATATGGATAATTTTCTTGTGCATCTCAATTACACATTAGTAATTCCAATAACCTCATATAATATTAAAAACATGAATAAGAATACACATCAAACACTCTGCATACAATTTACATTTAAACAAGTCGATACATCTTATATCCAAATAAATCCACATAAGCAATTATCATAATCCACATAATTCTGATCCATACATAAAACATGCATCCTATTTCTATCATCATAGTAAAGTCCTGCAATTTCAATAATGACATACATCATCACAAAGTAATCCTATTCTAGAATCATATAGAGTTCTATATCTATAATGCATAGAAATGAAACATCAATATATATCAATGTTATCCAAATCATGAAATCATATAAGTTCCAAATCCATAATGCATAAAAATAAGGCATCCATAATAGTCTCAACATGAAAAATACTGAAATGCTAGGATGAGTCGGGGTAGGGTCTCACACCCTATACATGCCTAACATATATAAGAGTTCTTTCTTGCTAAACTCAATACCATTTATCAAATTCATAGCAGCAAACAAGTAATCTACTAACAGAGGTGTTTCAGGCATATTTAATTCCTCTCCTGAAGAGAAAAGCTAAAAACATATCCATAAGATTGCATTACAATCCGTGTTCAACTGAATAACCCTAGACTATTCAAATGAAACCAGCAAAACACTAAACGCATACCAGAAGACAACACAGGCTCGAAAAGTTCTGATCTGTATATTCATATTCATTTATGAGAAAATTTTACATAACTCAAAGTATTCTCTGTAATAGCAAGAAAAAACCCTAGATATTTTTTAGCAGAGTTTCTTTACAAATTCGGGTGATCCCTCTTTTCTAAGTCTTGGTATCCATTTATATCAACATGGATGCAAAAGAAGCTTCAGACATTCCTAAGGATAATTTGTTACAACCGCAATTTCCTTCAAAAAGTAGTTACAAGTCCTTTTAAGTCTCAGTGGCCTTTTTGGTTTGTTGCTCCACTGCACCATCTTCTAACTGTTCTGGGATTTCCTCTTCTTGCACCACATAGTTTTTGGTCCACTCTTGAAACACGTCATCATTAGGCCATTAGTAGCTAACAATTTTCTTCTTCAATTTAACTAACCTTTTCCAAGAGTTTCTCACTTTCCTAACCTTTGCTTCCAAAAAGCCATAGTGTGACTTTATCTTTTCTATTTCTTGAATTGTCTTAACAAATAGAGATGTGTCATCTTTATTGATGATTTCATTCACCCTTAAAGACAAGTTAGTGTTAGGTCCCGGAGACAACTGAGAGGGGGGAGGTGAATCAGTTGTCAAATAAATTCAAACCAAAAACTAATTAACCAACTTGATACTTAATATCGATAAACCAGTTAAATATGCTAGTAGACAATGTTAATAGTAAATTGCTATACCGGTAAGGATTAATGCATGAAACATAAACATAAAGTCATCCACAACACATAACACCAATATTTGTACGTGGAAACCCTGTAAGGGGAAAAACCATAGTGGGAAACCTTACCCACAATCAGATGATACTACTGCAGATAGTAAGTGTACATAAATGGGGTCTACACATGCAGAAAGGCCAATATCCTAGAGCTCACTTCTCAAACACAAAATGGGAGTCACACTGACTACAGTTGGATGGTTAAATCCAATAAGAATGTACTGCACAAAATCGCATCTTCATATGCTGGATTCAATACCGATGTAATGCTGATATGCTTATACAAAAACCTAGCTTCACCTTCAAATGATGTCTTCATGTATACCTTTGCTTAATCTCACATATACCTTCACTCAATTCTTTTTCACATTCCACTCTTGATCTTACAAATAAGATCTTACATTTATACCATACCCTAAGACCAATTTTAGTAGGTTGACTCTACAAGACATTACAATAAAAATATTTTACATACAATATAATATCTTATGCAATAACTGATTAAATATGTCAGCTTAATGCATTTACATCAATAGTAAATCATCTCCATATCATGCCATGTTGATCTAGAAAAGATAAACCTGTCGGTGTATCCCTAGATAACCCTGGACCTATTTGTCAGTAAAAGAAAATATGCAAATATGAATATACCAATGATCAATTCTTCAAAACAAAGTGTCCACACGATGTCTTTGATATTACCAAGTGTCTTCCATATCATTCTAGGTACCGGTGAACATTATATCTTGCCGGTGAACCATATACCAGTAACTGTGCAATAGTTACTTGCTTGTCGGTGATTGTTGTTGGATCTCCAAAATGCTTGTTTTCAGTAGGTGTTGACATCAATGACAAAACCATACCAAAATACCAACAATCTCCCCCTTTGGCATTTATGGAAACACAAGATGGAGAAACCATAAAAGTGCCAAAATAGAAATGCCAAATATCAAAAACCAACAATCTCCCTTAGACAACAATTTCTCCCCCTGGGAGCAACATGTGTTTATCTGAAGATTTATTTTCAATACAAATCTCTCCTCAAAAAGATAATGTGTTTTTCCATAGATATCTCTCCCCCTTTGACATCAAATGCCAAAGTTACAAAAATCAAGTTCATACAAAATACCAACTACTCCCCCTGAGAAGTAGCTTCCTCATCAAAAGACCGGAGTAAAAGATTTGTCTTTTGATTCTGCTAGTTGATGACAATCATCAACTATCTAAGTCTCTACCGGTGGTGGTATGACTCCAAGCTGATCTCTGAGATATTAAAAGGTCTCCTTAGGCAAAGGTTTTGTGAAAATATCTACAAGTTGTTCTTTAGTATTCACATAAACCAGTTTTATCTCTTTTTCTTCAACTTTTTCCTTTAGAAAATTAAGTTTGATAGAAACATGTTTTGTTTTAGAATGTAATACCGGATTCTTAGATATATCAATTGCTACAGTGTTATCACAATATATAGTAATGGGTTCCTTGCATTTTACCTTTATGTCTTTCAACATTTGCTTAAGCCATATTACCTATGTACAGTTAGTTGCTACTGCAACATATTCTGATTCTGCTGTTGATAAAGATGTACAACTCTGTTTCTTACTCAACCAAGAAACTAATCTTTTTCCAAGAAAGAATGCTCCTCCAATGGTTCTTTTTCTATCATCCATATCTCCTACCCAATTTGCATCTGTGTATGCACATAGATCAAAATTTTCATCTCTAGGATACCATAATCCAAGATTTGTTGTGCCTTGTAAGTACCAAAAAATCCTTTTTACAACTGATTCATGATTTTCCTTAAGATTACTTTGAAATCTAGAAACAATACATACTGCATTCATAATATGAGGCCTAGTTTGTGTCAAACACAGTAAACCTCCTATCATAGATTTGTATCTAGTTGGATTAACAGGTGTAGATTCATCCCTTTGAGATAATTTGTCATTTGTAGTCATAGGTGTGCTTACCAGTTTAGAGTTCTCCATCCCAAATTTCTTTAGGAATTCTTTCAAGTACTTGGATTGACTCAAAAATATACCTTTATCAGTCTATGAAATTTGCAATCCTAAAAAGAATTTTATTTCTCCAATCATAGACATTTCAAATTCTTGCTGCATTTTAATAGAAAACTCCTTACATAATCCATCTTCTCCTCCAAAGATTATATCATTAACAAATACTTCAATAATCAAGATGTCATCATTAGTTATTTTGTAATATAAATTGCTATCTGCATTTGCTTTAGTAAAACCAATCTTTAAAAGATACATATCCAACCTTGCATACCAAACTCTTGGGGCTTGTTTTAATCCATATAGAGCTTTTCTTAACCTACAAACCATATCATTGTCATCTATTAAAGAAAATCCATCAAGTTGTTCAATATATACTTCTTCTTCAAGATCTCCATTCAAAAATGCACATTTAATATCCATTTGATAAACTTTGTAGTCCTTGTGAGCTGCAAAAACCAAGAATAATATGACTGCCTATATTCTGGCTACCGGTGCAAAGGTTTCATTGTAATCAAATCCTTCTTTCTGAGAATATCCCTTACACACTAGTCTTGCTTTATTTTTGACAACCTTACCATCTTCATTACGTTTGTTTCTAAATACCCATTTGGTTCCAATTACATTTTTATCTTTAGGCCGAGGAACTAATGTCCAAGTATTATTTTTCTCAATTTGTCCTAATTCTTCTTCCATAGCTTTAATCCAAAATTTATCTTCACATGCCTCATTGATAGATGATGGTTCAATTTGAGAAATAAGACATACCTCTTCATTTGCCAATCTTTCTCTTGTCAAAACTCCTTTAAATTTGTTTCCAATTATCTGATCTTCAGAATGATTCAATCTTATATACCAAGGGGTCTTAGTTTGTTGTTGTTCTTCAATTATTGTCGAATCATCTGATGATACTGGGGTAACTAGATCTTCATTCTGTACTGGTGGATTTAGTATAGGTTCACTTGTCATAATTTTTGTTGCTGGTTCAGAGTCTATATACCTTGAAGTTCCTCTGAATTATTCATCAATCTTTACATTTGTACTCTCAACAATTTTCTGCAATCTTTTATTAAAACATCTATATGCCTTTCTCTTAGATGAATAACCAGGAAATATTCCTTCATCACTTCTAGGATCAAATTTGCCAATATACTCATCTCTTCTAATATAACATTTACTTCCAAAAATTCTGAAATACTTAAGAGTAGGAGTATTACCAAACGATAGTTGATGAGGGGTCTTACCAGTTTCACCTTTGATGTGAACTTTGTTGAATGTATAGACAACAGTGCTTACTGCCTCTCTCCAGTACACATTGTAGATTTGCTTCTGATAACATACTTCTTGCTGCATCCAAGATAGTTCTATTTTTCCTTTCAACAACTCCATTCTGCTGTGGTGTTTGAGGTGCTGATAACTGTCTTCTAATTCCATTCACTTCATAGAATGTATTAAAGTCCTTAGATGTGAATTCTCCTCCTTGATCTGATCTTCAACATTTGATTTTCTTATCGGTTTCATTTTCAACCATTGCTTTGAATAGTTTGAATTTTACAAGTGCTTTTGATTTTTCTCTGAGAAAAGTAACCCAACACATTCTAGAATAATCATCAATAATTAGCATGAAATATCTATCACCTTGTAAGATTTTTGTTCTAGTTGAACCACATAAATTTGTGTGAATTAAATTAAGAGCATTAGTGGATTTTTCTAGAATACTTTTGAAACTAGCTCTAACTTGTTTTCCAAATTGACATTCCTTACAAATTGTATTATGAGGTTTCACAATTTTAGGTAGATCTCTTACTGCCTTAGAAGTACTAATTTTTACCATGCAATCAAAGTTTACATGACATAGTCTCTTATGCCATAACCAACTTTCATCTATATGTACAATTAAGCATGCCTTTTCACTGTTATTCAAATGAAAGATATTACCTCTAGTTTGATTACCAGTTGCAATTTCCAAACCAGTTCTATTCATGATTTTGTATTTTCCATTTTTAAATTGTAACTGAAATCCCTTCTCAACTAATTGACCAACACTTAAAAGATTATGCTTTAATCCTTCAACATAGTAGACATTGTCGATGTTATACTTACCATCAAGAGATATTGAACCCTTACCTTTGATTAAACAGGCTTTGTCATCTCCAAATCTTACTAAACCTCCATTGTATTCTTGAAAGTTCAAGAATTTGCCTTTGTCTCCTATCATATGATGTGAGCATCCTGAGTCAATGATCCATTCATCCTTTGTTTCAAATTTAGTTGCTAGGGTTTGTTCTACTAGTTGAGCAGTAGGTGTCAGTTGATCCTCTATTATAACAACAAAAACCCATCCATTGTCTATTGGATCCTCATTAGAATCATCAGTCACACCTTCATCAGCAATGTAACAAGATTTGTCTTTGTTCTTCTTAAATCTATATCTCTGATATTTAGGATTAGGCTTGTATGTTCTTCTTGCTTCTTCTCTTAGTCTAGCATGTCTATCAAGGCATCTTGAAGCCATATGACCAAACTTATTGCAGTTAAAACATTTAAAGGGTGCTTTACCTTCATACTTACTTCCAACTGGACCTTTTGGCATTTTCCTTGCAAATAGTGCTTCAAGTTCTTCAAGTTCTCTTACATAAAAGGCTTTCCAGTCTGATTTGTCAAATGATGGAGCAAATGATGTTGATGCTTTAAAGGCCAAATCAGTTGTTATAGTAGCAATAGGGCCAAATTCCTCAATTTCAAAGGCTGAAAGTTTTCCAATCAATGTATCCCTAGTTATTGATGTATTAGGCATTGTTCTCAACTCATTTATAGCAGTAACCTTCATTTTATATGCCAGTGGAAAACCTCTTAAGATTTTTGAAATAATTTCATCCTCACTCAAAGTTCCTCCACAACATTTAATACCTAAAACAATTTAATTTACTCTTTCCAGAAAAGCAAAAATCCTTTCATCTTCTTCCATTTTCAGATGTTCATACTTGACTCGAAAGCTTTCAAGTTTTGCTATCTTAACTGTGGAATCTCCTTCATTTAGTGTTTCCAAATGATCCCAAATAGCTTTAGCAGTAGACCTATCTGATAATCCCATGATTTGTTGATTTGATAATGCACTCAAAAGTGCTTCTCTTTCTTTGCAATCATTCTCTTCATCTTTAGCTAAGGCAATTGGAGCAGTCTGACCAGCTACAGTAGTAGTATAACCATTCTTTGGAACTTCCCAGATGTCTTTACCGATGCAATTCAAATGTGTCTCCATCCTGATCTTCCATATCCCATAGTTGGTTCCATCAAGTTTAGGACTATCCTTCCTGAAATAATTTGTAGACATTGGATCTCCTCAAGTTGTTAAACTTCTTCAAAAGAGGACTAGGCTCTGATACCAATTGTTAGGTCCTGGAGACAACTGAGAGGGGGGGGGGGTGAATCAGTTGTCAAATAAATTCAAACCAAAAACTAATTAACCAACTTGATACTTAATACCAGTAAACCAGTTAAATATGCCGGTAGACAATGTTAACAGTAAATTGCTATACCGGTAAGGATTAATGCATGAAACATAAACATAAAGTCATCCATAACACATAACACCAATATTTGTACGTGGAAACCCTATAAGGGGAAAAACCACAATGGGAAACCTTACTCACAATCAGATGATACTACTATAGATAGTAAGTGTACATAAATGGGGTCTGCACATGCAGAAAGGCCAACAGCCTAGAGCTCACTACTTAAATGCAAAATGGGAGTCACACTGACTACAGTTGGATGGTTAAATCCAATAAGAATGTACTGCACAAAATAGCATCTTCATATGCTGGATTTAGTATTGGTGTAATGCTGATATGTTTATACAAAAACCTAGCTTCACCTTCAAATGATGTCTTTGTTTATACCTCTGCTTAATCTCGCATATACCTTCACTCAATTCTTTTTCGCATTCCACTCTTGATCTTACAAATAAGATCTTACATTTATACCATACCCTAAGACCAATTTTAGTAGGTCGGCTCTACAAGATATTACAATAAAAACATTTTACATACAATATAATATCTGATGCAATAACCGATTAAATATGTTGGCTTAATGCATTTACATCAATAATAAATCATCTTCATATCATGCCATGCTGATCTAGAAAAGATAAACCTACCGGTGTAACCCTAGATAACCCTGGATCTATTTGCTGGTAAAAGCAAATATGCAAATATGAATATACCAATGATCAGGTCTTCAAAACAAAGTGTCCACACGATGTCTTCAACATTACCAAGTGTCTTCCATATCATTCCAAGTACTGGTGAACATTATATCCTACCGGTGAACCATATACCAATAACTGTGCAATAGTTACTTGCTTGCTGGTGAATGTTGTTGGATCTCCAAAGTGCTTGTTTTTAGTAGGTGTTGACATCAATGAAAAAACCATACCAAAATACCAACGGTTAGCTCCTAGCTCATCAAGCCATACTTGTTTGTCCTTCAACTAATTTGGGCTAACAAAACCCCCAAGAAACAATTCAAATTTATGCTCAGTATATTCCTTCCTGCATAAGTTAGCCTTCCTCACTACACTGGCTCTTCCTTCTGCAAGCTTGGCCATGCCTTTTGATAATTCACATTTGGATTTGATAATGGCATCATATCTTAACTCATCATAGGATGCACACATAAGTTCTAGATCCACTTCCCTAGGCATCCACTTCTCTAAAATCGGGTCTAAAATAGCCTTGTCTTCAGTCAACTCACTCAAAGTATCCAGAATTCTTTTCATATTAGTGTGGACAATGGGGGCTTCTACTATATCAACAAAACTCAAAATTGTGGCCTTTACCTTCTCTTCATATTTATTTGCAAATAGGGCTTGAGCCTGTTTCAACTTCTCCAATTCGTGTTGAATGGTCTCAATTGGTTGAAAACTAGAAGGCATAGGAGAAGGAGGAAATTCAACAATAGGACTGGTGGTGGAGGTCTTGTTGGAGAAGATGCAATCATCAAAGTAGAGGATTCACCTCCTTGGTGTTGTCCTGCCAATTGACTATGTAGTCTAGAAATAATATTTTCCCTGTTGGCTACCTCTTTTTTGGCTTCATTGTAAGCCTTCAGTACTGTTTCTATTTTCACTTGGAGATTAGCTCTCTCCTTTGCTTCTTTCTCAACCACTGCCACACTAAATTTTGTAGTTTCTAGAATAGTGTTGGCAACTTCCACCACTCTTGTGTCTTGGACTCTTTTAACAATCATACCTCCTAGGAAACTTGATTATGAGGTATCCTTTCTTCCTCTACTCTCATCCCTCTTTAAGGACCACATGACCAAAGCAGCATTATCCTTGCTGGATGTCACTCCCTCTATAGGCTTTGTTTCTTTTCTGACTGCTTCAAGTACCAAGGCATCTACTATATCTCATTCGGGGAGGATTAAAACACTAGCTTTTGACACCATTTCTCTTCCAGCTTCAAGAGTGATGGCTTGAAATTCTGCAATCATTTCTTGCTTTACTTCTTCCTCCACTAAAGTTGCATCTTAGTGGGGTTGCTCATTCTTTCTCTTTTCACACCTTGCCTTTAATTTCTCAATGTTTTGATTCCATATAAATTGCATGAAGGCCCTTGTTGTGACAAAATTACTATCAGCCAGGAACTCTTCATTAGCTTGCTTGACAACAGGGTCTAACTCTTTACCTTTGAACTCATCTATAGTTAAGTTGATTTCGGCACTAGGTGGCTCCTTTGGCATTCCCTCTTGTGTCTCCTCATATGTATAAGAAATCTCTCTAAGACTCCCTAACTACAACAATTGTTTTGCTACTACCTGTTCATCTCATATATGGATAAGGGATTGAGATGGAGAGTATAGAAGCTCACCTGTTTGCAATTCCTTCCCCACCCTTTGCCTTTTAGGGGAGTCTTGGATGTCAATGACATCTTCAACTTCTCTCTTCCCTCTTGAAGTAGAGGGCTCACCTATTACTGGTATCAATACACTATATTTTGACCTCTTATGCATCACATAGTTACTTGGAGGGATGGCCTTTGCAAAGGCAGACTCGGCTAGAACCATCTTAGCCTTATCAAGATTATCTCTTATTATATCTTCCCTCTTTTCCTTTAAATTTTTCATTAAATCTTCAAAATAAATAATTGAGAATTTGATCTTTTCTTCAAAAGGATTAAAGCTAGATAGAGGGTCATAACTACTATCAAATTGATGAATGAAATCCAGATCCTTTTGTATGCCACCCACTTTCCTTTCCTCAATTCTTGCTCATCCAAATTGAACTCATTTCTAATTAAATCCTCTTGGAAATGGAATTGGTGTGGCCTACTTTTACATACTACTCTCTTCCTGAACATGCCGTTGAAAAAATCTTGAGGATCAACAAACCTTATTACCATAGCAGGCAACCTATATGGTTGAAAGTCAAAGTATTTCCAACCACTATTGGTAATCACAAATTGATGGGCCATGGTGATAGTTGGGAAAATAGTCCCTTTTCCCCTATTCGTTAGCTCTGCCTCTTGCACACCTCCAATTTTCCTTAGGACCTCTGCAATTCCTATCTTTAATGGGACTTGATAAGGCAATAAATATGGAGTGCCTCTGGAACCATAGAATCTGAAAACTGTAGAGACACGGTATAAGTATATGTTACCTCAGTTGTGCATGATCTTGATGCCTTCAGCAAATTCCTTAGGCCTAAGGAATTCTAAAAGAGCTTTGGGAATCCTAATGCTCTTTGAACATAAGAGAATCCTAATCTTAGATGCAAAGCATCTGTCAAACTTTAGGTAGCTAGCATCCTCTCTTTCCCAGAACAAAATGGTGCTCCATTGTTGTACACCTTACCACTTTTTATACCCACCAGCCCTGCATGAATTGCATCAGTGAGGTAAGGTGCATAATCAAAGGTTACTGCTAGAGAGGGGTTTAGAATCCGTGCTATCGTTAACATGTAATGAGTTGGCATGGTGGTTTCACCATCTTCCCCAAAAATCTGACATAGTGACCAATACATGCCTTTAGCCCTTAGAGTAAACAAATTTAGGGAAAAAGGCTCCATGGTACTAGGGCCTACAACAATTAACCCTTCAATTTTAACAAAAAACTCTTTCAAAGGTCCACTCGTGAGGTGATCCCTTCGTACATTGTAAACCTAGGCCAGTGTATCAAAATTGATGGGCTCTAAATAATTAGACACTTCACTGAGCTTAAACACCTTCCTAAATTCATCGTCATTAATCTCAATTAAGGCTCTTCCATTCACATTCCTGATACATTTAGCCACAGGGTCATAATTGTGTGCAATCTAGGTTAACAAATCTACATCCATGAAAACCCCAGGGACTATGAGCTTTCCTACGTCTAATTCCCATATGCTATTCATTGGGCCAAGGGCATGTCTCTAACTGAATCCTACTTTGAAAAGACCCAGACCTGATATCCCTATCTGTGGATCTCTCAACTATTTGCCTTTCTCATACAAACTGTCTCCAATTCTTAGATGGGGGCCTTTAGGTACCAATTCTTTAAATTTGGCCATGGTATTTGTGGACATAGTTAGTTGTTCCAAGAAATCATCACATATGTTTCTATCCTAATAATTCACCTTCCCCATGAAATCCCTTCTTGGTGCCATCCAGGAATCACAGCTATATTAATTAAAATTATGACTAACCTCTTAGAAAATGAGCATGCAATGATCCAAATTCAAGTAGTAACAATCAAGCAACATGCAGAAACTCACTGGTTGTTTGAATAAATTCGCTCTATGCACCAACTCCTCTGTAGAACTCTTTGAAATGATACCAATGTCCAATTGATGTGAAGCTAAATACAACAACAAAGCAATGAATTGAAGCATTTAAAACCGCATGCTTCGACAATAAACTCATAATTGAATTTGTAGCCGAATTCAAAAAATGGCTCCAATGGATCATAACATTTTCTACATGTTTCTCCTTTTGCTATTTCACAGAGGTTAAAATTCATACACCTTTTTGTTGCAAAGCAGCACTGTCCTTTTGATCTTGTGAAACCCGCACGTCTTTTACCTTACCTAGGTCAAGCTACTTAAAACCGGGCCCTACCTTCCTTTCACTATTTCGTGGAGCATAAACCTTCCGCATCTCTTCCATACAAAATAGCACCATCTGTCAGATCTTCTATTATCTGCTCGACCTTTACTCCACACGGTGACCACTTGTCTTTTCACTAACTGTAGGGAAACATTACAGAACGGTCTTCACTGCTTCATGAAGTCTAAAGACCTTGCATCTCTGGGCTATAAAATAGTGCTAGTCATTGGATCACCTTTGTGACACGTGGCCTTTAACGTCTTTTAACCTGGCCCTCTGTGTGGAGTCCACATGCCCTTTTTATTTCCAGCAGATAGCTTTGACGTGTTAGCCACCAATTCATCCAAGAACTCTATCGAACTCCACATCTTTAATGGCCATGTATTTTTTCTTGGCCATGGATTTCATCAACATCACCACCCAATCAAAATGGGCCATCCACGATCTACTTGGAACCACGTGTCATACCGATAGATCATCACTTGCCCTGGCTGGACATTTAGTTGTTCCACCACATCATCTATCATGCAATTGCCACCTCATTTTGCTACTTTGTAAAAGGTAAACTTCATGTTACTTCGCCCAGCGAAACAATGTGGGCCATTAGATCTTGCACTAGATGCTCAACTTTTAGCTTCATCCTTTAACCTAGCCACCCAGGTCCACCATCTCTTTCTCTACTTCACAGACTTTAAACCTTTGGTAACTTTTCTTTGCAAACCAATGCAAACTGTTAGAGCAACTAGGAAATGCACCTTCATTACCTGTCATGTCACCCTTTTCACTAGGCCCACTATCTTTTCTCTACTTTGTGAAAGGTAAGTCTTACACATCTTTCCTTTGTGAATCAACACGGACTACCTGATCAATCCTGAGTTGATCGGGCTTTAACCAATGGATCTGCTTACTTCACCTGGCCCGCCAACTTTTTGCTATTTCATGAAACATAAAACCCCAGCACCTCTTCTTTGTGAATCAATGTGAACCATTAGATCCTTTCTGAGATGATCTTCTATTAACCCTTTCATGACCACCTTACCCGGGCCCGCAACCTTTTCGCTACTTTGCGGAAGGTAAACTTCAGACCACTTTTGACTATGAATCCATGCACACCGTTGGATCAACTCCAAGTTGATCGGCTTTTATCCAAAGGATCCGCTTACTTCTAGGACCCACCTATCCTTTCATTGTTTTGTGAAAGGTAAAGCTCCCACATATTTCCTTTGTGAGACCATGCACACTATTAGATTTTCTAGAACTTGCATGTTTTTTATGGGGCCCGACAAAGAACTCAAAACTTAGTGAAAGGGTGCAAATAATTAAAATTTAATAAAGACCTGCCTAAGGCAATTCGTAAAGGGGGGACCCTTTCACGACAGACCTACCCTTCTGGTTAAGTGGAAAAAGGTAACACAAAAATAGAATGCAAGGGCTTTTAGAACATAGGAAAGGTTAAAATTCAAAAACCCTAAACTTTTTTTTTACCCTAAAACTCAGAGGCAACAAGTTAATGCTAAGCACTACCTTGCAGATTTTAGTCGATTATGGAACAATATTACCCAAGTTCAAAATAGTGATAACAACAGCTCTGATTGGGGATGGTTGATTGCAAAATCAACACAAGAATATAGAAACTCTAGAGAACAAACCAAACACAAGCCCAAAAACAACCAACAAAAACAAACCTAATATGTATAGACTAAAACCTATTGTGCATGGACTTAAGAGAAGTAATGCTTAAGGAATTGTCCATGCACTAGAAATTCATGTACTTCACCATTCATTTTTTGCAAAAAATATGAATCCTCTCCATTAAGATCATAAACCACAGAGGGGCCTATCCACAGTGACTAAATTTTTTTGTGTTTTCCTTTATCTTGCCCTTTCGCATTCCATTGAAGAATCATATCACCAATTTGAAACTTTCTTAGCAAGGTTCTTTTGTCAAACAAATTAGGATTGCAACTAAATTTTCAAATTTCTCTTATGGGCCAAAGTCCTGATTTCCTCCACCTCCACCATTTGAATCATCATGTCTTCCATAGGTTTAGATAACTCCATATCCTCAGCTTGTAGGACCTTTTATACATGAAGAAGATTGTTGACTGGCACAGTAGATTGCATGCCATAAACCAACTCAAAAGGTGACACACCAATTTTTTTCTTGACAGTAACCTTGTCTGCCCATAGGGCCAACTTCAACTTCTGGTCCCAAGACCTTTTGTTATCCTCAAGGATTTTTTTAATAATGTTCAGAAGGTTCTTATTGCTGGATTCAGCTTGCCCATTACCTTGAGGATGATATGGTGAAGAATAGGACATAATTATTCCATGACTGGTGCAAAATCTAACGAACTACTTTAATCTGAAGCTCATGGCATTATCCATTACCAGTTTCATAGGAACACCAAATCTAGTTATAACATTATCCACCAAGAAATCAATAACAACCTTACTTATGGCTCTTCTAGTGGGTATAGCTTCAATCCACTTAGTGAAATAATCAGTGGCCACTATGATCCGCCTTGACTTCTTCCCAATTTCCCAACTATTTCTCCAATAAAATCAATGCCCCATTGGACAAAAGGGGCTTCCACTGTGACTGGGTTGAGGAGAAAAGCTCCCTCATACTTCAATTTGGAAGAAATTTTTTGGCATGTGTCACACCTCTGAACATGTTCATGGGCATCTTTGAACAAAGTAGGCTAATAATATCCAGCCCGGACTATCTTACCAGTTGTTGTCTTGGCAAAGTAGTGACCTCCACATACCCCATCATGCATTTCAGTTAACATCTTTCTAGCCTAGGATTTGTCCAAACACATCAACAGTGCCCCATCTCTATTCCGCCAATATAGATCACCCTGAACAAGGACATACTTTTGAGATTTTAGTCTCAGTGCCCTTCTTTGGTTGTGGGTCATTCCCTCTGAATATGTTGTATCCCTTAAAAAATGCACTATCTCTGAGTACCAGGGTTGTGTCTCAATACCTATGACCAGGATGTCCTTAATTTCAACATTATTCACCTCAACATCAAGAAGGTTTGATTCAGCCATTAGCTTAGCAAGACCTAAACCTCTTACAAATTTAGTAATTTTAATCTCTAAATCAAACTCTTGAATTCTGGTTATCCATCTGCATCTTTTACCAGTGACCTCAGACTGAGATAAAATGTCCTTGACAACTGCATGTGGGACATAAGCAATTACTTGTGCATTCACAAGATATGGCCTAAATGCTTTTACAACCTTAACCAGAGAATACACTTGTTTCTCCATAATTTCATATTTTAGCTCTGCAACTTGTAAAGATTTACCATAAAAAGCTATAGGGTGTTCATATCCTTCATTATCCTTTTGTAGAAGTACTGCAACCACTGTATGATAAGAAGCAAAATAAAATAGAGAAAAGGGCTTACTGTAATCAGGGGAATTCAACATTGGCGCCTCCTGAATAGCCCTTTTAATTTCACCAAAAGCCTTTGATGCTTCTTCATCCAAATAAAACTTTGTATCTTTCTTGAGCAATCTAACAATGGGCTTAACTATTTCTACAAAATTGGCAATGAACCTTCTAACAAAATTTACCTTGCCCAAGAAAGATTGGATACCTTTGACACTCTTTGGCTCTAGTACATTGTTTACAGCTTCAATTGTTTCAGGGTCTATTCTAACCCGTTCCTTGGAGACAATATGCCCAAGCAGCTTTCCTTCGGTGACAACAAAATGACACTTTTTTGGATTTAAGGAGACACCGAATTCCAGAGCTTTATTGAAAACCCTCTCCAAGTGCCCACAGTGGTCATCCGCCCTTTTGGAGAAACATGTTAAATCATCTTGATACACTACCATGATAATGTTAATGAATTCCTTGAAAGCTACATCCATTGCTCTCTGGAAAGTAGCTCCAGCATTTTTTAAACCAAAAGGCATTCTTACATATACATATGTTCCCCAAGGTGTGGTAAAAGAAATCTTGAATTGTTCAGATTCTTTCACTAACACCTGGTTATATCCTAAGAACCCATCCATCATGGACAACAGGTCACAACCGGTCACTCTCTGTAGCATTGCTTCCATATTGGGAGAAGAATAATTGTCTTTTAAAGAAGCAACATTTAGGTTCCTAAAATCAACACAGAGCCTTATGTCCCCATTCTTCTTTCTAACCGGGACCAAATTAGACACCCATGATGAATGCCTTATAGGCTTAATCATCCCCCCTTCCCTCAACTTGGTTAGCTCTTGTTGCATCTTAGATTCCAATAGGGGGTTGATGGGTCTTTGTTTCTGTCGAAAAGGCTTGGCATCTAGAAGCAAAGGGACTTCATGTTGAAACAAATCTTGTCTATATGCCTTCAAATCTTCATAAGACCAAGAAAAAGCATGCTTATATTTTTTCAATAAATTAATAAGGTTAAGTTTGACATGAAGAGACAAGTTTTTTCCAATATACACCAACTTAGGGGATGATTTTGTCCCCAAGTTCACTTCCTCCAACTCATCTAACTTGGTGGTTGATTGCTGTTGTAAATGACTGTCACTGTAACTGAACATACCTTCCAATTCTACTAACCCTTTAGGTATTTCATTAGTTTCCAACTGAACCATGTCATTTCCAAACATAGTTTCTCTATTTTCCACCACTTCTACTAATACATTGCAATCAATTTTTTGTCCATCATAGTCATCAATGCATTGTATGAATCTGAGAATGTCTTCATCATCTGCAAACACTTGCCAATTATATACATTATCAGGGATGGAAGGCCTAGCTTTTATCTCAACTGTGGATACACCGGTTAGTGTTATGTCATCATTCTTTAATGCAACATTTGCTAAGAAATCAGCCATTATGTTTTTTGATCTTTCTATCCAATTAATAGAGAATGCACAAAAATGTTCAATCTTATCCCAAACTACATGTTTATATCTTTTCAAATGATCATTTTTGGATGCATACTTAGATCTAACTTGAGAAACAACCAACTTTGAATCCCCTAGTACTCTTAACAACTGAATCCCATGCTTCTCTGCAACTTCAAGCCCTAATAACAAGGCTTCATATTCAGAAGTGTTATTTGTACATTGAAAGGCTAGCATAAAAGAGTATTTGAAGGTTAAACCTGATGGGGATGCAAAAACAACTCCTACTCCAGATCCTTCTCTATAGAAAGCTCCATCAAAATATATGTTTCATAAACCATGTTGTTGAGAATCCAATTCAGTCACAATAGAATCAACATTTTTCAACTGAGGTAAAATTGGTTGTATTCTAAAATTGTCAAGATCCACATCAATCATACATTTTAACATATTAGGGTCTATCTTCTCAATTACCCTAGGGGAATTTGGTTCTCTATACAACTTAAACTGGCTTCCATTGATTGGGATTGTAGCATATGACAGATCCAATTGAACATTTGCACCTACTACTACAACCCATTGACTAGTTAATAGCATGCCATAATGAGGTTTTGTATCAGTTACTATGACATCCATCTTATATGTTGCTTCAGGAAATGCCACTATTTTTACTTCCACATCTTTAATTGTACCTATCACTGGTACTTCTCTGTTATCCATAGTATAACACTTCCCATACACTATACTTACTGACAATCCTAATTCTTTCATGACACCATATGGCATCACATTTGTAGTTGCACCAGAATCTATCATACTGTTCTTAATTAACTTGTTATTCACTAACAAAGTAACATAGAAAGGATCAACCTATGGAGGCTCTTGTGTAATAGTTGTTCCAACATATACCTCTGGGGTTTGCAGCTCAAGATCCTTTTCATCCTTCATTGAACCTGAAGGCAAAGTTGTACTACTATCAAATATCTTAGAAAACAAAGATAGAGCAACTTCTCTATGTTCTTTTATTTTCAATAATTCTACCAATGGGACTATGACCTTCATCTGGGTAAGAGCCTGAGTCATATCAAAAGTGGAATTATTAATCAACTCAATATTAATCTTAGCTTTCTCTATCTTAGGCTGACTTGCCTTCTTCATTGTAGCAGTTCCTTGCATATCACTAGTAGCATTATTATCCATACCCTTGGCTACATCTTTCAATTGGTCACTCTTTGCCTGACTGTCTTGAGGCAAGATGTCGTGACTTGCTGCTTTCTTTTGGGATACTTCTTTTATGAACATTGAGCCAGGTTCCCCTTGATCTCCATCCTTCTTACTACTTCTCAAGTTATAATTATGCTTGGCTTTGGCTATGGTAGCCTTAGTAATATTTCTTACCTCTTCATCACTAGGTCTTCAGAGATGAACTTCTTCATCTTCAATAGTTACCACATTCAAAGTAAGATGCCAATCAAGTGTCAAGTGTCTTTGGTAAGATCTATTACTATTTATCACATCACATTCATTAAATTCACTTTGTAAAGACTCATCGTCACTTTCAATAACAATTTCAAACATATTAATATCAAGCTCAGCCTCTTTTCTCATAGATTCTTCAAGGGCTTGAGCTACAACACATTTATGAGGAGAATGTGGTCCATCACAAGCCATGCACCAAGGAGTATTCTCCATATTATGAACATTTCCTCCTTTCAAAGGATCTGGGGTGTCTTGGCTTTGAGTGTTTTTTGGCTTCCCATTTTGGGGTTTTCCATCCTTCCAAGTTGTATTGTAAGGTATGTCATGCAATCTAGGAGGCCTATCTTGCCAATTATAATGAGGTTTTTCATTTTTTACTTACCTTAGTAGTAAGATCTTTCATGGCAGTCATTAACTTCTCTATTTTGTCATCCTCCTTGGCAACTTTATTAGGTTGTTATTTTGATTCTTGCCACAACCTTCCATTAGTTCTCCTTCCTACTTTCCCAGAGGCTTTCCTATTACTCTCCACATTAATGGCAATCCTAAATGCATCCCTCAGATTATGGGGATTTTTATCCCTCAGAATATAGGCCATTTTAGAATCAAAAGCATTGTAATAAGTGTTCAGACACATATTATCATCTAACCTCATTACTTGATAGAGCCTATGCATTGCTTTATGAACTCTAGCATTGAAGTCTATGACAATTTCATTATCAGACTTTCTAATATTATTGAACTCATTGAGAATGAAGCTCTCATTTGTTTTGGCACCATATTGTTCTTGAAAGAATTTCTTAAAATCTTCCCAAGATCTAATGCTATTCACAAGGAGGCCTCTATACCAATCCCTTGCATCATCTACTAAGGACTGTACAAACAATTTCATGATGACATCTTCATCTACAATTTCATAATCATTTATCAAGTCACCGAAATATTTTAGGTGCTCTTCTGTGCTGATTGCATTATTACCAACAAATTTGTGCAGTCTATCCCTTAATTCCGTAGGAACATGGTTAGGGTACCCTAGGATTCCATCAAAGAAGAGTTGTTTGTATAACTCCAAGTTAATGGGTCTTGTCTGGAATTGATTAGCAGTAAGGTTATTTCCCATGTTCATTCTTACATTAGGACCAAGAGTCAAAGGGATTTGGTTACCTTGATTAATAATAGGGGCTTGATTAGTTGGGATAGTGCTCACAGGCAAGGTTGACTAAATTTTGACTAGAGGGAGTGAGGCATGCTGAGGAGAAAGTTTATTTGGGTCTGCTGAAGGAAAAATTATAGGAGGAGCCTTTAGATAATTAATCTTTCTTTTAACCTCTTGATTGGATGCTTCTAATTCAGCCTTTTCCAACTCCCTCTGCAGATCTTCCTTCTCTTTCCTCATCCTATCTATCTCTCTCTCATGTGCAGATACCATATGAGATATTTTGGCTATAGTCTTAGATCTAGACCCATCTTCCATGCACTTATGTTTTCCTTTGTCAACATTATTTCTAACAGGTTGTGGGTCACTAAGGACCTCCCTATTTGGTTGCACAACAAATTTGTATGCAGGGTTGGTTTCGGCAACTAAAATTTCTCTAATGACTAGACCTTCATCCTCACTCTTAGCTTTCTCTTGGGTGAATAACTCAAGATCAACAATCTATCTCAGAAGCCTATCCCTCTCAATTAATTTAGATTTTCACTTCCTTTTCTTTATTTACTTCCTTTTGTGCTCTTAAGGAAATTAAGTGATGGACTCTTCTATTGAGGGCCTCAATTTCTTGGGATACCTTATCTTCATCAAGGAACATTTCTTCAGAATCTGACACATTGACTTGGTCGATATCAATTAAACTAATATTTCCATCAACTGTTCTAGGTACAGAATGCATCTTAATACTTGAACTATTCCTATCCTTCCCAGATAAACTAGCATGAGAGATCCTCTGATTCAAAACTTGGACATCTTCATTATTACCAAACAAACCATAATGGAAACCCAAAATGTCCTGCTCAGATTCATGGGAAGAAGAATTTGAATTTGCATATATGGGTTTTTCAAATGACTTACCCATATTAATGCTCTTTTGTACCCAGGCAGCATTAGATGGCTCATGTACAACTGATCTTTTTTGGCCTCTCCATGCCTGTTCAGGTAATCCCTCTTGCAACATCTCTTGAGGATTCTTCCTCATGAAAGACCTAAGTTTCCTTCCTCTCTACATTATACTTATTTATCTTAAAAGAGTTATACTTATTCAAATAGCACTAGTTATACTTATCAGAGTTGCCACCCACATAATTTGTGGCGAAATAAGAAAACAAGTTTTGACAAATCTCTTGCAAAGATTTAAAAAATAAGGAGGATTTTCAGAGAAAAGGATAGCACAAATGAGAGATAATGCAATCTGCCACAAACACACAGATATCCAAACAAACTTCCAAACTAATTCAAGCACCAATCTATAACATAGATACACACTATGACTCTCCCCAGCAGAGTCGCCACTTTTGTTGTTCTCAAAATCTAATTCCCTTCTATCCTCCTTGTAAGAAATATAATGAACTTTGTTTGCATATGAAGAGGACACCAAGAAAATTAGAACTCTAGAATAACATATAACAAGGTTTCAATAAAACCTTCTACACTTCGAAATTATCCAAAGCTCAGGTGGGTATACCTTCTGTGAAAACTTTTACACTTTAAAAATCAAGATCCATAGTAAACCAATGCTAAAAACCTATGGACTTCATCACCTTAATAAAATTGAAACAATAAAGGAAAAACTTGTGCTCATTTTCAATATTGATCCCCAAGAGATATAGAAAGAAATCTACAACTGATACCAGTGCCTTATCCAGGATACAGAGTCACCTAAGTCAAGCAAGGATTCCAAAATTAAACATTCCCACACATTTCATCACTTAGGCTTTTATTAACCCTATACATGCTTGACATATATAAGAGTTCTTTCTTGTTAAACTAGATACCATTTATCAAATTTATAGCAACAAACAAGTAATCTACTAACAGAGGTGTTTCAAGCATATTTAATTCCTCTCTTGAAGAGAAAAGCTAAAAACATATCCATAAGATTGCACTACAATTCGTGTTCAACTGAATAACCCTAGACTATTCAAATGAAACCAACAAAACATTGAATGCATACCAGAAGACAACACAGGCTTGAAAAGTTTTGATTTGTATATTCATATTCATTTATGAGAAAATTTTACATAACTCAAAGTATTCTCTGTAATAGCCAAAAAAAACCCTAGATATTTTTTAGCAGAGTTTCTTTACAAATTCTTGTGATCCCTCTTTTCTAAGTCCTGGTATCCATTTATATCAACATGGATGCAAAACAAGCTTCGGACATTCCTAAGGATAATTTGTTACAACCGCAATTTCCCTCAAAAAGCAGCTACAAGTCCTTTTCAGTCTTAGTGGCCTTTTTGGTTTGTTGCTCCACTATAGCATCTTCTAACTATTATGGGATTTCCTCTTCTTGCACCACATACTTTTTGGTCCACTCTTGAAACACGTCATCATTAGGCCATGAGTAGCTAACAATTTTCTTCTTCAATTTAACTAACCTTTTCCAAGAGTTTCTCACTTTCCTAACCTCTGATTCCAAAAAGCCATAGTGTGACTTTATCTTTTCTATTTCTTGAATTGTCTTAACAAACAGAGATGTGTCCTCTTTATTGATGATTTCATTCACCCTTAAGGACAAGTTAGCTCCTGGCTCATCAAGTCATACTTGTTTGTCTATTAACTGATTTGGGCTAACAAAACTCCGAGGAAACAATTCAAATTTATGTTCAATATATTCCTTCCTGTATAAGTTAGCCTTCCTCTCTACACTGGCTCTTCCTTCTGCAAGCTTGGCCATGCCTTTTTCTAATTCACATGTGGATTTGATAATGGCATCAGATCCTGCCTCATCATAGGATGCACACATAAGTTCTAGATCCACTTCCCTAGGCATCCACTTCTCTAAAATCAGCTCTAAAATAGCCTTGTCTTCATTCAACTCACTCAAAGTATCTAGAATTATTTTCATATTAGTGTGCACAATGGGGGCTTCTACTATATCAACAAAACTCAAAATTGTGGCCTTTACCTTCTCTTCAAATTTATTTGCAAATAGGGCTTGAGCCTATTTTAACTTCTCCAATTTATGTTGAATGGTCTCAGCTGGTGGAAAACTAGAGGGCATAGAAGAAGGAGGAAATTCAACAATAGGACTAGTGGGTGGAGGTCTTGCTGGAGAAGATGCAATCATCAGAGTAGAGGATTCACCTCCTTGGTGTTGTCCTACCAATTGACTCTGTAGTCTAGTAATAATACTGTCCCTATTGGCTACCTCTTTTTTGGCTTCATTGTAAGCCTTCAAAATTGTTTCTATTTTAACTTGGAGATCAGCTCTGTCCTTTGCTTCTTTCTCAGCCACTCCCACACTAAATTTTTCACTTTCTAGAACTGTGTTGGTAGCTTCAACCACTCTTACGTCTTGGACTCTTTTAACAATCATACCTCCTAGGAAACTGGATTCAGAGGTATCCTTTCTTCTTCTACTCTCATCCCTCTTTAAGGACCACATGATCAAAGTATAATTATCCTTGTTGAATGTCACTCCCTCCATAGGCTTGGTTTCTTTTTTGACTGCTTCAAGTACCAGGGCATCTGCTATATCCCATTTAGAGAGGATTAAAACACCAGCCTTTGACACCATTTCTCTTCTAACTTCAAGATTGATGGCTTTAAATTCTGTAATCATTTCTTGCTTTACTTCTTCCTCCACTAAAGTTGCATCTTTGTGGGGTTGCTCATTCTTTCTCTATTCACACCTTGCCTTGAATTTCTCAATGTTTTTCTTCCATACAAATTGCATGAAGGCCCCTATTGTGACAAAATTACTATCAGCCAAGAACACTTCACTAGCTTGCTTGACAATAGGGTCTAACTATTTACCTTTGAACTCATCTATAGTTAAGTTCATTTCAGCACTAGGTGGTTCTTCTAACATTCCCTCTTTTGTCTCCTCATATGTGTAAGAAATCTCTCTGAGACTCCCTAACTGCAACAATTGTTCTGCTACTGCCTATTCATCTCCTATATGGATAGGGGATTGAGATGGAGAGTACAGAGGCTCACATGTTTGCACTTCCTTCCCCACCCTTTGCCTTTTAGGGGAGTCTTGCATGTCAATGACATCTTCAATTTCTCTCTTCCCTCTTGAAGTAGAGGGCTCACCTATTACTCACATCAACACACTATATTTTGACCTCTTATGCATTACATAGTTACCCAGAGGGATGGCCTTACCGAAGGTAGGCTTGGCTAGAACCATCTTAGCCTTATCAGGATTATCTCTTATTATATCTTCCCTCTTTTCCTTCAAAGTTTTCATTAAATCTTCAAAATAAATAATTAAGAATTTGATCTTTTCCTGAAAAGGATTAAAGCTAGATAGAGGGTCATAACTACTATCAAATTGATGAATGAAATCCAGAGCCTTTTTGTATGCCACCCACTTTTCTTTCCTCAATTCCTACTCATCCAAATTGAACTCATTTCTAATTAAATCCTCTGGGAAATGGAATTGGTGTGGCCTACCTTTACATATTGTTCTCTTCCTAAACATGCTATTGAAAAAATCCTCAGGATCAGCAAACCTTATAACCATAGTAGGCAACCTATATGGTTGAAAGAAGTCATCAAAGTATTTCCAACCACCCTAGGTAATCACAAATTGATGGGCCATGGTGATAGTTGGGAAAATAGTCCCTTTTCCCCTATTCGTTAGCTCTGCCTCTTGCACACCTCCAATTTTCCTTAGGATCTCTGCAATTCCTCTCTTTAATGGGACTTGATAAGGCAATAATTATGGAGTGCTTCTGAAACCATAGACTCAGAAAACTATAGAGACAGGGTATAAGTATATGTCACCCCAGTTGTGCATGATCTTGATGCCTTCGGCAAATTCCTTAGGCCTAAGGAATTCTAAAAGAGCTTTGGGAATCCTAGGGTTCTCTAAACATAAGAGAATCCTAATCTTAGATGCAAAGCATCTGTCAAACTTTAGGTAGCTGGCATCCTCTCTTTCCCAGAACAAAATGGTGCTCCATAGTTGTATAGGCATCTCTTCACCTTCCTTCTCCTTAACTAGATCTATTTCACTAGCATAGTAATAAACACCTTTAAATAAAAACATGTGCATGAGAAGGGAGTACCATCCAAATAGTGAGTCCACCTTACCACTTTTTATACCCACCAGCCTTGCATGAATTGCATCAATGAGGTATGGTGCATAATCAAAGGTTATTGCCAAAGAGGGGTTTAGAATCTGTGCTATCATTAACATGTAATGAGTTGGCATGTTGGTTTCAACATCTTCCCCAAAAATCTGACATAGTGACCAATACATGCCTTTAGCCCTTAGAGTAAACAAATTTAGGGAGAAAGGCTCCATGGCACTAGGGCCTACAATAGTTAAACCTCCTATTTTAACAAAAAACTCTTTCAAAGGTCCACTCTTGAGGTGATCCCTTTGTACACTATAAACCTAGGCCAATGTACCAAAATTTATGGGCTCTAAATAATTAGACACTTCACTAAGCTTAAACACCTTCCAAAATTATTCGTCATTAATCTCAATTAAGGCTCTTCCATTCACATTCATGATACATTTAGCCACAGGGTAATAATTGTGTGCAATCTAGATTAACAAATCTACATCCATGAAAACCCCAGGGACTATGAGATTTCCTACGTCTAATTCCGATATGCTATTCATTGGGGCAAGGGCATGTCTCTGACTGAATCCTACTTTGAAAGACCTAGACCTGATATCCCTATCTGTGGATCTCTCAACTAGTTTCCTTTCTCATACAGACCATGTCCAATTCTTAGACGGGGGGCTTTATGTACCAATTCTTTAAATTTGGCCGCGACATTTGTGGACATAGTCATTTGTTCCAAGAAATCATCACATGTGTTTCTATCCTAATAATTCACCTTCCCCGTGAAATCCCTTCTTGGTGCCATCGCAGAATCACAGCTATATTAATTAAAATTCTAACTAACCTCTGAGAAAATGAGCATGAAATGATCCAAATTCAAGTAGTAACAATCAAGCAACATGTAGAAATTCACTGGTTGTTTGAAGAAATTCACTCTGTGCACCAACTCCTCTGCAGAACTCTTCGAAATGATGCCAACATCCAATTGATGTGAAGTTAAATATGACAACAGAGCAATGAATTGAAGCATTTAAAACCGCATTCTTCGACAATCAACTCAGAATTGAATTTGCAGCCAAATTCAAAAAATGGCTCCAACGGATCATATCATTTTCTACGTGTTTCTGCTTTTGTAGTTTCATAGAGGTTGAAATCTACACACCTTTTCATTGTGAAGAAGCGTTGTCCTTTGGATCTTATGAAACCCGCACATCTTTTACCTTACCTAGGTCAAGCTGCTTAAAACCGGGCCCTACCTTCCTTTCACTGTTTTGTAGAGCATAATTCTTACGCATCTCTTCCATGTGAAATAGCACCATCCATCAGATCTTCTATTATCTGCTCGACCTTTACTTCACACGGTGACCACTTGTCTTTTCACTAACCGTAGGGAAACATTACTGCTAATGGTCTTTGCTACTTCACGAAGTCTAAAGACCTTGCATCTCTGGGCTATAAAATAGTGCTAGTCTTTGGATCATTTTCACTAACCGTTAGATTTGCTAGACCTTGCATGTTTTTTATGGGGCCCGACAAAGAACTCAAAACTTACTGAAAGGGTGCAAATAATTAAAATTTAATAAAGACCTTCCTAAGGCAATTCGTAAAGGGGGGACCCTTTCACGACAAACCTACCCTTCTGAATAAGTGGAAAAAGGTAACACAAAAATAGAATGCAAGGGCTTTCAGAACATTGGAAAGGTTAAAATTAAAAAAACCTAAACCCTTTTTTGACCCAAAAACTCAGAGGCAACAAGGTAATGCTAAGTACTATCTTGCAGATTTTAGCTGATTATGGAACAATATTACCCAAGTTCAAAACAGTGATAATAGTTGGTAAGGGTTTACAAGAGTGTATGATAATATCCAATACCAAGCCAATACCAACTGACCAAAATATGCCAGAAGTGTCCAACAAATAATCTCTTCTGCTGGTAACACTAGACCTTCTACTGGTAACCAAAACATGTATGTTGGTTACCATCCATAACAGCTAGGGTTGACATTAATGACAAAACATCAATGCACCACATAATCAATTCATCCATAATGCCAACAATCTCCCCCTTTGGCATTGATGGCAACACTAGATGTGAAAAAAATCGAAGTACCAAGAAGTGACAAACAAGTCTCCCCTATGGAAGACAACCAACAATGTGTGTGAATGATATCTCTGTAAAGTTCTGAATAAATCTCTCCCTCTAATGTATACAACTCCTTTTTCTTTATTTTCACATCAATATCTCTCCCCCATTGACATCAATGCTAGAAATCTAACAAAAATATCAAAGCAATAATGTAAACCTCAAAGCTAACTACTCCCCTTGAGTAGTAGCACCACTCATCAGTGCCAAAAGGAATAATATTTCTGATAATGCATCTTGGATTGATGACAAAACTACATCAGTCGGGTCTTTGCCAAAGGGGTAAAAACCCCTAATATATCTCTCAAATACTCAAATGATTCCTTAGACAATAGTTTAGTGAATATGTTTGCAATTTGTTCTTTAGTGTTCACATAAACAAATTTGACTTCCTTTTCTTCTACCTTGTCCTTCAAAAAGTTGTACTTTATTGATATATGCTTAGTCTTAGAGTGAAATACCAGATTTTTAGACATGTCAATAGCTGCAGAGTTATCATAGTAGATAACTACTAGTTCACTATAATTTACCCTGATATCCTTCAACATTTGCTTCATCCACAAGACTTGAGTGCAATTAGTTTCTACTACAACATACTCAGCTTCTGCAGTAGATAAAGACATGCATGACTATTTTTTGCCAATCCATGAAACTAGTTTATTTCTGAGAAAGAAAGCTCCACTAGAAGTGCTCTTCCTGTCATCAATATCACTTGCCCAATCTGAGTCAGTATATGCACATAAAGTGAAATCATCATTTTTGGAATATCATAGGCAATATTTTGTTGTTCCTTGCAAATACCAAAATATTCTCTTTATTGCACATTCATGATTTTCTTTAGGATTACTTTGATATCTTGAAACAATACTTACCGCATTCATAATTTGAGGTCTAGTGAGTTAGATATAATAGACCACCAATCATAGACTTTTACCTTGTCGAATTTACCGGCATAGAAGTATCCTTGATAGATAATTTCTCACTTGTCGCCATAGGAGTACTTACCGGTTTGGAATTATCCATACCAAACTTTTTCAACAATTCCCTCAGATACATAGTTTCATAGATAAAAATACCTTTGTCAGTTTGAGTAATCTGCAAACCTAAGAAAAATTCATCTCACCAATCATGGACATTTCAAACTCATTCTTCATGTTGTTAGCAAATTCCATACACAATTTATCTTCTCCTCCAAAAATGATATCATCAACAAATACCTCAATAATCAGAATATCATCATCAATGATCTTATAATATAAATTACTATCAGCACTGCCTTTAGTAAAACCAAGCTTCAAAAGATATTTATCCAACCTTGCATACCAAGCTCTAGGAGCTTGTTTCAAACCATATAAAGCTTTCTTCAATCTGCAAACCATATCTTTATCATCAGTCGGTGAAAATCCATCAGGCTTCTCAATGTATACTTCTTCCTCAAGCTCACCATTCAAAAATGTAGATTTAACATCCATTTGATAAACCTTATAGTTCTTATAAGCTGCATAGGCAAGAAATAGTCTAACAACTTCAATTCTAGCTACAGGTGGAAATGTCTCACCATAATCAATTTTTTCCATTTGATAATATCCTTTACAAATCAATCTAGCCTTGTTTCTTACAACTTGACCATCCTCATTTAGTTTATTCCTAAAAACCCATTTAGTTCCAATAACATTCTTATTTTTAGGCCGGGGAACTAAAGTCCAAGTTTCATTCTTCTCTATCTGATTTAATTCATCTTCCATAGCCTTTAACCAGTGTTTATCCTAACAAGATTCAATAACTATTGCCGGTTCAATTTGAGAAATAGGACATACCTCTTCATTAGCCAATTTCCTTCTAGTCATAACTCCCTTGTTCTTATGTCCAATGATTTAATCTTCAGAATGATTTAATCTTACATATCTTGGTGTCTTTTGAACTTCACGTTCACTACTCTAATCATCTGTCATAGTTGAATTTTCTGATTGTGCCGGTGTAACTGTCTCAGCTTCATGTACCGGTTGAGGCATTGTCAGTCCAGTTATGATCATTTCCACTATTGGTTCCCTGTCATATGATATAAAATGTTGTATGTACTACTCATCCACTTTCACATTAGCACTCTCAATAATTTTTTGTAATCTTTTGTTATAACATCTATATGCTTTTCTCTGAATTGAGTATCCAAGAAATATCCCTTCATCACATATAGGATCAAAATTTCCAATTGAATCATCTCTTTTGATATAGCATTTACTTCCAAAAATTCTAAAATATTTGACTATAGGTGTATGTCCAAACCATAGTTCATAAGGGGTCTTACTGGTTTCACCTTTGATGTGAACTTTGTTGAATGTGTAGACTATTGTACTCGCGACTTCTCTCCAGTAGATATGAGGCAATTTGGCTTCCATCATCATAGATCTTGCTACATCAAAAGGGTTCTATTATTCCTTTCAACTACTCCATTTTGTTGAGGAGTCCTAGGTGCAGATAGTTGTCTCCTGATTCCATTTGTCTCACAATAACTATTAAATTCATGAGAAGTGAACTCACCTCCTTGATCTGATCTTAGACATTTAATTTTCAATCTAGTTTCAATTTCAAACTTCGCTTTAAAGATCTTGAATTTCTCAAAAGCTTCACACTTCTCCCTTAGAAAAGTCACCCACATCATTCTAGAATAGTCATCAATAATCAACATGAAATACCTATCACCTTGAAAGCTTCTAGTCCTTGCTCAACCACATAAGTCAATATGAATCAAATCAAGTACATCATTAGATTTATCACGTATTCTCTTAAAAGAACTTCTAACTTGCTTACCCAATTGACATTCCTTACATACCGGGTTATGAGGCTTCATAATCTTAGGTATATCTCTAGCTACCTCAGTTGAACTAATCTTAACAATACAATCAAAATTAACATGACACAATCTCTTATGCCATAACCAACTCTCATAAATATGAGCAATTAGGCATGTCTTATTACCAGTGTTCAAGTGGAAGATATTACTTCTTGTCTGAATACTAGTTGCAATCTCCAAACCAGTCTTGTTAATGATTTTGCATTTTCTATCTTTAAACTGAAGTTGGAAACCCTTATCAACCAATTGAACAACACTCAAAAGATTATGCTTTAAACCTTCTACATAATAGACATTATGCATGTAGACACATAAAAATTTACATTAATTTGTTCTCGTTTAATTTTAAATTTCTCTGAACATCGGGTGAGTCCTTATTATTACACTATTTTTTATCCATAATTCATTATTCATAATTTCCATCTTTTATTATATTATTATTAATATCTTATCATTCATCTATTAGATTTATTAAATAAAACATTATATCATATTTATGTATACACCTTCATGCATTCACCTTATATACATTTGTCTATTTATTTAATAAAACCCTTTAATATTCCCTCCTACCACTTACCATTTCCCATTTACCGCTCATCTTTCCTAGACCACTCATCTTGCATTATCCCATATTCATCCCACAACATGAACTCGCCTGAAGAAAATCTATTTAAACAAGGCCCCCTCTCTTATTTGGATATCTCATCTTTATGTGTTAAACTTATGTCAATTTGCATTCTTCATCATCTTTGCATTTTGTTTTCTTTAGCTTCCTTTGCATTAATTAACTTGAATCTCCAAAAACCATAGCTTCTTGTGTGTTTTTCTGAGAGAAATATTATCTACATAAGATCTTGGTTTAAGGAGTGCAATGGAGTAGATTGTGTGACATGCATGTGTGTTCTTAGTTTAGATTTTAATTTGCACGTGTGTGTTTTGCAGGAAAAACTTCATTGTTGGATTTTGGAAGATTGAATCTTGTATTCAATCCATTTCCTCCATCTACAATTGGCACACCTTGTGGGACATGCATTTGTCCTTTTGATTGTTTTGTTTTCGCTTGATAGAAGTTTTTTTAGATCTCTAACTTGTTTTTATTGCAGGTTGTGTTTGATATCGGATTTGATGGAGGCCATTACTTTGTTTGCAGGTTGTCTTTGAAATTTGGATGTTTTGTCTACAGGATTTGAGGTAGTGCACCTACCCCATTACCTCCTCTATGTAGTCCACTCAAGCTTCCTTCCTCGCTGCATGAAAGACAATGCACATTGCCTTGTCATTGCTTCACATTTTGGGCATGCATAGTCTCTTTTAAATAATCCATTCAATACATTTCTTTTTGGGTGCATTCACAATGCCTTGGTTGGAAAATAGTTCTAATGCCTTGTTTGTACTTTCACATCTTTTCATTCTTTCAAACATTTCAACAGGCCTTAGCTACACCCCTGCATTCTGCATTGATGGTATAAAATAGCGTTTATCACCACACATGATTTGCCTCATGCATTTGATATACAATTCAGTCATTGCATTGGTTTAGATGGCTTTGATCAATCAAACACCTCTCTCATGTTCATGTGTAGTCAAATAGTTCATGTCTTCATTTAGAATAATTTGTTAGCTAGTTATTGGGTGTGATTGTTTCATGTGTTTGTTTTGATTTTGGGGACTAATTTTTTTATTTTTTGTCTTGTGCAGGTTCCCTCTTATAGCATCCAATCTTGTGTGTTGAATATAATTTCTTGAAACCACTAATGTCATTTGATGCAGGACGCATGTCAAAGAATTTGTGATTTAAAATTGATTGTCTAATTTTTAGATTAGATCACACTTCAATTGGTGCTCTAAAATTAACTAGTGTCTTTGTGTCTTGAGCAATTGACTCTTTGTTTTACCTTTTAGAGGGCCTTCCTCCTGAGAAGCCCTTAAGGCTTGGAGAGCAGGAATGACCCAAGGGGTAATGAGCTAAAGCCAAGCTCTTCCGAGAAATTATAATCAAATGTGTTTGTGATGAAAGTTGCAAGCGACGGGTGCTGATTAGTTCATATCGATGACATGTCTCCCCATAAACCCTATAGAGCACAACCTCTATAGGTTGGGAGCCTTCCTTAATGGAGTGTACATCACCACATGTATAGCCACTCAAACAGATGCCCTTACTAGACACTTTTTGTTAGAAGCCAAAAACCTTCTAGTTGTTGATGCAAGAGGTTGGACCTCTGAAGCGGCTCACATTATTATGGTTCTTAGTAGATATACAAAGTTCTCCACAGGGATTTTTCATGGGGATTGATGCTTGGCTGCCCCAAAGAAGTGAGTGTCGAGGGTGGATCCAGTAGGGTCAAGCATCTAAGTATCTACTCTGAATTGCATAGCTCAGGGTAACCCCCCAAGTGAGATTCAACAACTATTGTCCTGACTAGCCTTAGGATTGTACTTGAATGTGTTTTTATTTCAAAATCAAATGAACTTTTTGTTTTCCATGTTTTTTGAGTGTGTACAAAACAAACAAGCAAATTTCATAGTCAACACCACACTTGAAATTGAAACACTTTACAAAAACCTGGGTCTAAAGTTTCAATTATCCATCCATGTTGTAAAACAAAAATAGTGCAAAACAACGTTGTCCTTGAAACATTGAACCTATGTTCTCAAAACAATCATTTCAAATCTCTTGAGACATCACTTTTGGAGTTCTAATTTAGGTCCTCGCATAGTCACATCATTCTAGCTTGCCATACCTTTTTGGTCCTTGCATAGTCTTCACCTAGATTCACCTTTCATCCTTGCATATCTCATTTAATTATACCTAGTCCTTTGTATAGCACCCTTAGATCAAACCTTTGCATACTACTATTAGGTTATACCCTTGCATAATCCCCTTAGATCATACTCATAACATTTTCATAGCCTTCCATAATTCCTTTAGTACATAACCTTAAACCCTACATAAGTTCCTTAGGTCATTTCATCATTGGTCCTACCATTTTATTATTACTTGAATACCAAAATAAAATAAAAATAAAAAATCCAATCAAAACCCCCAAAAAAAGACATTGCTTGCACTTAGGATTTCTCGTCTTAGGTCTGACATCAAATTTTGATCATTAATCACCCTTATCACTTGAGGTGCATCTTCCTTGAGTTAGGGAACCTATCAGTGTCTTTGAGTTGGTATTTTTCTTGGATTTCATCATCTCCTATCATAGCATGCCCTCTCTTTGATCACTTATCCTTGTGTCTATCCATCATAGCACAACTCAAACCTCACATTGCAAATATTTTTAGACCTAGAGTATCCTTAGTCCTTGCATCAAACATCCTCATATCCCATTTAGGGTTTAGCTGCACATCAATTTCCTATCATATAAATCACATTTTGCGTCAATCCTTTAGCACATTCCCATCTCAATCATGTCACATAGATTACATTTTTTTATTGATCCTTATTACATCCTAATTTCACTCATATCATATAAGTCCCCCCTTTGCACTTTAGGGTTTGCATCATACCTAGAGTCTCATACATTATCCTAGGTCAAAGATCATAACTGTCATAAATCTCTATGGCCACCTTGGCCCAACAAATTCAAGATCTCAAGAGAGATATATATGACATTCAAGTTCAACAAAATGAATTAATGTCCCCTTTTAAGAAACAAATTCATGATATCAAGAGTGACAAACTTCAAGGAATGCTAAAAGGACTATATAAGGTGGAACAACAAATAATTGAAAATAAAAAGCCAAATCCCAAGAAAGATCACATGATTTCTTCACCAAGACAATAAGACATTTCTTCAAAATATCCCTCAAATAGACAATTTACACCTGTGGGACAATCTATTGAGTCAACTTTGAAAGAGATTCTTGAGAACAATCCTATCATATTGCCTAACAAGACCACATGGGGATGTGAATTTTTGAGTAATTATTGTGCATATCATAGACATAGAAAACATAAGACTTCGGATTGCATGGAATTAAAACATAAAATTCAAGACCTCCTTGATAATGGTGTCATTAAAATTGAAGATCTAATGATTCATCTATAGAGAAACAAGGCACTACTCCTAAGCATAATCAAAATAATACACCTATGTATAGAAAGGTTCCATATGTGGTCTCCATCTCTTCCACGATGCCTTCATCTCCAAAAACTTCTCAACAACAATACATACCATCTCCTTCAAACAATGAACCTAATGGTGAAACTTCTCATGTTCAACCTCAAGGTCTATCCATAGTACAAATTCAAGCTAATCCTTTTTTTCATACAAATCCTTTATATGATTTATATATCTTAGATCCTATGCCATCATACACTCCAATTCCAATCATACCCACTCCAGAAGTCCCTATCCAGAATGCTTCCCCATCATACAAAAACATGAACACCTTCCAAGAATCCCCCATGCATATTGAAAACACTACCACTTCCTTAGAAGTGGCTCCATGTCAAGAGGATAATCTGAAGAATGAAGAAACAAGTCCTATTTAAATCAAGATCAAGACACCAAAACTCTCCAATCCCATCCAATGGTTAAAAAAGATCCTACCTCCCTAGAATCCTATGATGATCCCCTTATACCTTTTCATTTCTTCCAAGATGACCCCCTTCCATCTCAAGAGAAAAGCATCCTTCCAAATCCTTCCAAATCCCATTCCTAATTCACTTCCTAAGAAAGATCATGATGCCTCTTCCACATTTTCAAATGGTCCTATTCAAAATGAAGAGTCAAACACCCTTCCTACTCTATCCAATGGTCATCTTCCATGTCAAGATCAAAGTATTCCCTTGTCTACCTCAACAGTCCATCATGCCCATAAATCCCTCTCATTATCCTATCATTCCTTGCAAGCCACCTCCACCTCAAAATGGATTTGCCTCTAGCATCAAAAGTAAGAAGAAACCCTTTGTTAAAAATATCTTCCAAAGAATGCATTATCAAAGAAAAGGGTTAGACATTCATGAACATGGTATATTAGAACCCCCTGATATAAAAGAAAATCTTGATTATATTGGCTACATTTGTCACTCTCAAGATGTTGGTATCCCTCATAAATCGTAAATTTCTCCAGTTAAATCCAAATACATGCCTTCCCCTTCACCCCTTCCATCTATTTTAGGTCTCTATATCCCTCCATCCCTTATGAGAGATAAAAAAAGGCACACATCTTCGAGCACCTTCCATCCATCCAAAATACCTTCATATCATTCCTATCCATCCACACATTCTTTTCCTCATCCAAGGAATTTGGATGCCAAGCATAAAAGTCATAAGTCAAACAATCCACATGCATTTAAGGATCAACATGTCCCATCTAATCAACATGTAAAAGAAAACAAAAATGTGATCCAAAAAGAAAAAGAGATATACAAAATGCCACAAAGGCCCATTGATCAAAAGAAAGAAATTTCAAAAATCATATGGGTTCCTAAGGTTCTTGTAGAAGCAATGCATTCCAAGGAACTACAAAAGAAAGAAATTTTCAAAAGGCCACAAAGGCCCACAAAGAAAGAAGAAAATTCAAAATGTGTATGGCTTCCCAAGTCTTACATTGAGGCAATGCATTCTAAAGTATCACAAAAAAAAAAAATCAAGAACCATGTGGATTCCCAAGTCACTCGTATAGGACTTGCATACTAAAGAAAAATCAAAATTGGCATTCAAGTTTGATACCCTAGCTTCTCCCACATCCACTATCCTAAAATCTATTTCACCTCCTTCATCCATTTTGGCTCCTTGTGTCCTAAAATCTACATCAACCTTTCCATCAAAATTACAAACTCTGAAATCCACTATTCCTCCACTAGTCCACCACCCCTCAAGGTGTGTGCCAATGTTGATCTTGCCAGCATTTCCATCCAGCCATGCACAATTATTCCAACATCCCATCCATTATCCAACACCTATGTTCTATCCTTCCATCCCTCATATGCAATCCTTTGCATGAATCCTTATAACCTTTTCGTCTTATCATCCATTTCAACTCTGTTTACCATCACCCTATTGACATCTTTGAGCATACCTTTAATAACCATGGATCGTTATAGAACATGTTTCAGGGGTATTATCTAGAGAACAACTTGATTCCTGAGTCATATCTCCTATGAAGTATCCATCATCTTCCAAAGTTCAAAAAAGTAAAAAAAAATGAAAGAAAGAAGTCAAAATGAGAAAAAAAGAAAAAAAATGAAAAAAAAAAAAGAGAAAAAGAAAAGAAAAGAAAAAAAATGAAAAATCAGAAAAAGTAAAGAGAAAAAAATTCGTCCACTAGTGAAAACTTGGCAAACAGGCGCCTTGGGCAAGTACCATGATGAAAACCTGGCAAACAGACGTCATGCGTAATTCATTGTCCTCTTGCACTATTCACTGGGGGCAAGTTCCATCTGTGTGCATCCATCTATTTTCCCTCATCCTCCATTATCCCTCATTCACTCTATATCCATACATATCCATTTTCCACCTTTGATCTTGACAAGGTTAAGGACCTTTGGAGGCCTTCTATGTCCTATCTATTGCACTTGATCCACACCCTTCAACTCCTATCCATTATTTTATCCATTTCTTGCTTTTATCCTTCATTACAACCCTTTGATCTTTCTTATTCTATCCAAACCCATCTCTTGATCTTGATCAAAATTAAGGAAATAAAATGCTAAAAACCTCTTGACATGTCCATTCCATTGGATCACATGACATTTGTTACATCATAGCTTTTCTTTATATTGCTATATCTAGTCCTTGTGCTTGGATTAAACATGTTATCCTATTGTGGTATAGTCCTTGAAAATTAAATAAGCTTCCTCGATCATTCACTTATCCATTTCTATCCCATTCGTTCATTCACTCACTCAAAATCCCTTTACCTTGCTAGACACTAGGGGCAAACATTCAAAAAAATTAAAAAAATGATAAAATGTCTTGAAAAAATCATAAAAATGATAAAATGTCCTGAAAAAATCATAAATATGATAAAATATCCTTAAAAAATCATAAAAATGATAAAATGTCTTGAAAAAAACATAAAAATGATAAAATATCCTTAAAAAATCATAAAAATGATAAAATGTCTGAAAAAAATCTTTAAAATCATAAAATGTCCTTAAAAAATCTTAAAAATCATAAAATGTCTTGAAAAAATCTTTAAAATCATAAAATATCCTAAAAATTTCTAAAAATCATTAAATGTCCTTAAAAAATCATAAAAAGTCTTGAAAAATTCTAAAAATCATAAAATGTCCTAAAAAAACCATAAAAATCATAAAAATGTCTTGAAAAATCATAAAAATCATAAAATGTCATGAAAAAATCATAAAAATCATAAAATGTCCTGAAAAAAAAAAACCTAAAAATCATAAAAATCCAAAAACATGTAATAAACATTGCGATGACACAAACACTTTAGACAAGCACGCGGCTTTGGAACTTCAATGGACTCATGACAGAACGAGACTTAGACTGAGCAAACAGAACAATATCTGATCAACTTATACACCTGAACCCATCAACTGTGAACAAAAATCATTTGACATGAAACATATTGTTTGCTTGTTTGCTTATTTTCTTTTGATTTTTTTTCTGATTTTCTTTTTTTTGTGACATGTCTTTTAGCCTTTCTGGGATGCCTCTGACTAGAGATTTTATCTCTAAGATGTCTTTGACTAGAAAGGCGAGGATGTTCACTTGTTTGCTGCTTACAGGATGCTCCTTAGGAATATGATGACACGCCCTAGGACATGATCGCTTAAGATCATCGAGGACATATTGGTCTGATACACACTGAGGCATTCCTTTATTGTCTGATATATTTTTTTTCTCACAATTGGAGTGACTGATTCATTTGGGTCTAATTCATATCCAGATGATTTTTTTGCCTTTTGCTATAATAAGCTCGATGATGATACAAGCACAAGAATTCTCATCACCTTTCATATCCTCTTTCTCATCACTCATTCTTTTTTTCCATCTCTTTTCTCTTCTCATCCTCCTTTTCATCTATCTTTTTCATCATTTCTTTCACCATCTTCTTCATTCTTCTAATTGCAATGAGATCTATCAAACACTTTATCTAACTGATGCAATGTCTTTGAATCTTTAATCTCTTTATCAACCAACTTTCTTCATGCAATCTCAATGCCCCCAGAGTCAATCAATCAATCAATCATTGGATCACCTTATCTTGCTCTCGCATCAATCCCTATCAGCTTAATCAACTTATCAACTTGGCTATACCGTTGATTTCCATCAATTGTTCAGTTACGCCTCATCAACTGTGTATTTCCATCAAATGTATATCTCAACCTAATCATTTGTGCAATATCAATCATCCAATCTTCTCTCTCATGATCTATTGAGAGATCAATCTCCATCATTTTGTTTGATCAATCTCTCGAGGGGGCATAACCAATCAATCATCATCCTTACCGAGACACCTCTGGGGCATATATCAGTTGATCATTTTCTTTGAAACAACGCGACAAGCTGCATTATCTCAAAGAGGGGGAAAATGTAGACACATAAAAATTTCCATTAATTTGTCCTCATTTAATTTCAAATTTCTCCGAACATCGGGTGAGTCCTTATTATTACACTATTTTTTATCCATAATTTATTATTCATAATTTCCATCTTTTATTATATTATTATTAATATCTTATCATTCATCTATTAGATTTATTAAATAAAACATTATATCATATTCATGTAGACACCTTCATGCATTAACCTTATATACATTTCTCTATTTATTTAATAAAACCCTTTAATATCCCCTCCTACCACTTACCATTTCCCATTTACCACTCATCTTCCCTATACCACTCATCTTGCATTATCCCATATTCATCCCACAACATGAACTTGCCTAAACAAAATCTATTTAAACAAGGCCCCCTCTCTTATTTGGGTATCTCATCTTTATGCGTTGAACTTATGTCAGTTTGCATTCTTCATCATCTTTGCATTTTGTTTTCGTTAGCTTCATTTGCATTAATCATCTTGAATCTCCAAAAAACATAGCTTCTTGTGTATCCTTCTAAGAGAAATATTATCTACATATGATCTTGGTTTAAGGAGTGCAATGGAGTAGATTGTGTGACATGCATGTGTGTTCTTAGTTTAGATTTTACTTTCCATGTGTGTGTTTTGCAGGAAAAACTTCATTGTTGGATGTTGGAAGATTGAATCTTGTATTCAATCCATTTCCTCCATCTACAATCAATATTATACTTGCCATCAAAAGAAATAATACCTCTACCTTTAATCATACATGCCTTGTCATCTCCAAATCTGACTTGATCGCCATTGTATTCTTGCAGGGATAGAAATTTCCCTTTATCTCCAGTCATATGATGTGAGCATCCACTATCAATTACCCATTCATCCTTATCTTCAACTTTTTCTGCCAAGGCCTTTTCTTTGTTCTTGATATTCAGTTCCGGTTCATCTTCCTTCAAAGCATAGAACACCCATTCCTTTCCATTGCTGGATCCACTAGGAGAGTCTTCTATTGGTTCATCTCTAGAGTCATTAGTTACTCCTTCCTCATCTGCTATGTAGCATTGTTTACTTTTCTTGAATCTATATCTGTTTTGGTTAGGCTTAAAAGATTTCTTAACTCTTTCCTCAAACTTTGCATTCCTTTCAGGACATCTAGATGCAAAATGACCAATATTATTACATGCAAAACATTTAAAAGGTGCGTTTCCTTCATACTTACTTCCAGTTGGTCCTTTAGGTACTCTTCTAGAAAATAAGGCTTCAAGTTGCTCAAGTTCTTAATCTTCTTTCCTCATGTCTTCCAATTATTTTGCATACAGGGCTTTCCAATCGCTTTTACCAATAGATGATGATGATGATGATGATGCATGAAAAGCAGGTTCAGACTTTACAACTCCAGAAGATCCAAATTCTTCAAGCTCAAAAGCAGATAATTTCCCAATCAAAATATCTCTGTTAACTGAAGTGTTTGTCATTTTTTTAACTCATTACTTGTAGTTGCCTTCATCTTGTAAGCCAGTGGAAGGGCTCTCAAGACTTTGGAAACTATTTCATCTTCACTTAGAAATCTTCCACAACATTGAATTCCCATAACAATCTCATTTACTCTTTCCATAAATACAACAATTCTCTCATTATCTTCCATTTTCAAGTTTTCATATCTTACCTGGTAACCATCAAGTTTAGCAATTTTGACAATAGGGTCACCTTCATTTAGAGTTTGCAATTTGTCCCACATAACCTTTGTCGATGATTTATCAGTCAATCCCATGATTTGTTGATCAGTAAGTGCACACAAGAGGGCTTCTCTATCTCTACAATCATTTTCAATATTCTTATCCAAGTTTGCAGAAGCAGGATTGCCAGATGCCAAATCATAAGGTGTGTATCCTTTCTCAGTGATCTCCCAAATATCCTTGCTATGACATCTAAGATGAGTCTCCATTTGAATTTTCCATATCTCATAATTTGTTCCATCAAGCTTAGGAATTTCTCTTCTAAAAATAGTTGCCAGTGGATTAGAAGTGTCTACCCATAGTCAGATGATACTTCTATAGAAAGTATGTGATACAGTGAGGGGCATGCACATTCAGGAAGGCACACTGCCTAGTGCGTACTGCTCATTAAAAAAAGAATCTCATTGACTACAAAGGTTAAAACCACCTCAAGATAAATGGACAACAATCCAATAAATTGAACTACCAAAGATAGCATCTACCATGCCTGATTACAGTCCCGGTTAAGCTCAATGCCGGAGGCCTTTGACCTCTTCCTTAATCCCAATTAGATCACCTATTATTGACCTGATCCTTTGCATATGATATTACAATTCATGACCATGATACACCTTTTATTTCCACACCACATGATCTACAATGAGATCTTACATTCATTATACCAACCCTAAGACCTCAACCAATTAGGTTGGCCACCTAAAAGATATTACAATAAGATCATTACATAATTCCATATTACAATGATATGACATGTTGGCTTAAGACCAAAACAACAATGATCAATCCATAAATCCTCCTGAAACATCTTGGTAATGTGTAGAGTACACGTTATCATGATACCGGTCCATAACCTAGATAGGCACCATACCTAATCTAGGTCCACCACACCAAAGCAATTTCTTCAAGTAGTTGAAGCATGATCAAAGAACATCTTCAACATCTTGAAATCCATCTAGAAGCTGCCCCAACACTACTTATGCATCAAAATCTCTGTCGGTAAAGCCTTAAACCAATGTCGATGAGGGTTTACAAGAGTGTATGATAGTATCCAATACCAAGCCACTACCAACTGACCAAAACATGCTCCAAACGAATGTATCACATGTAACCAATCACATTTCATAGATCCAAACATGCCGGAAGTGTCTAACAGATAATCTCTTTTGCCGGTCACACTAGATCTTCTATTGGTAACCAAAACCTGTATGTCAGTAACCATCCATAATAGGTAGTGTTGAGATTGATGACAAAACATAAATGCAACACATAATCAATTCATCCATAATTCCAACAATAACCAATTAATCAGTTTCTTAGCATTAGGGATTTTGGGCACGACAAACTGAGTGACTCGGTCAATGGTATTGTTTTCTTTAGCACATAAAGGTTGTGCATCTATCAAGAATTTCAGGGCCGGTCATAGAGAGGGACAAAAATACTTCACTTTTTCCCAAAAAGAAGAGTAGATGTCTTGAATTGAAAGGGTAAAATCTACAAGGGTAGCAGGGGGAAGAGCAGAGGGCTTTGATGGGTGAGCGATCTCTTCATTCTTTGCCTCAATGGTCTCATGTAACTCTTTAACTTTTTGCTCTATAACAAATGCTTGGTGCTCCAATGCTATGATTTTTGTGCCTTTATCCTACACCATCTCCTGCATTTGAACAAGATTTTTGTGCTCATCCTCCAAAGATTGCCTCAGGTCTTGAAGCTCTTTAACGGATTGGACCTGCTTATTTTGAAAATCTTGCGATGCTTTTTCCCTTTCCTTCTTTTCCTTTGAAAGTAGTGTTTTCACATTACTTAGCTCTTGGGAATATTTCTCTTTCTCTCAAATGGTATCTTTCAATTGGGGTTGAATTTGATTTACATCTGGGAGGCTTGCCTAAAGCTACAAGGACTCCTATTCTTGGTCATGGAACTTTTTAGTCAATTCATTTTTCGTAGCTTGTTTTGGCTGCAACTAGGCTGCCACATTGTTTAGTGCACTCTGGAGTCTTTCTTTTTCTTCCCTTTCTTGTTGAACATCAGATTGAAGGTGCATGATTTTTGCATTCCTGACCCTTTCTTCCTTTTTCAAGCGGTCAATGGTTGTCTTGACATTGTTAAATTCTTCTATAAGTTTATCTAGATGTTGAGCGTACTTCACGAAGTCAGATTATACTACCCTCTGTGTCTCCTCCAACATTTCTACCCTGTCCTATGGGCGATCCTTTTTCATGTCAATGCCAATGGCATGCATGGATTAGTCTTCTAGCTGCATTTGTCATGTTTGTTTGATGACATTAGGAAACATGGACATGAACAACAAGTTCTGACTTTCTTCATTGTAGTGCATCTGAATGTTGAGCTTGATAGGCTTTTGTTGATACTTCACTTTTCACTTTTGAGCCCACTAAGCTTGGGTGAGTTCAGTGGAGCTTGCCTATTGTATGAAATTTTATGGCAAAGGTATTTCTTGCCCTATGAAGGGAGCACCAAGTGGGAGAGCAAAAGGGATTAAGACTATAGGAGCTCTCAGCTGTGTTTGTATTGACTAGGTAAGGGTGGTAGGTGATAAAAGGGGAATGCCTTGCATATCACTATTAGGGAGGATGAAAATGGATTAACGCTTAATGATGTCGGAGGCATGGAGCTTTCAAATCCTAATACCTACACTACGAAATACGTAGATGTAGATTGAGTATGGGTCATGGCAGATTGGGGGAAAAATGATGTTGCACTCAAAGCAGCAGCACAGTGCAAGGAAGCAACTATAAAGCTAGTGAATGTAGGTGTTGATTGGGATTGCATTTTCATTGTGGATGATGTTACTATAGCAAGGGGACTAGCAGTGGTAGCCAAAATAGGCAGAATTAAAATATCAGGAGAGACCAAAGATAGAGAAGAGAGAAGTTAGGGAGAGAAAAGTACCTAAGATGTAGACATTGTTGTTGATATTGAAACCTTGGCTACAACGGGTACTTGTGCCTTAGCACTCTCTGAAACATCTATCAAGGCTTTCTTCTTTCTTGGGGGAGAGGAACTAATATGAATAGGATCCTAAGACTAAAAGGTCTCACTGGGCCATTTACATAATTATTGTGAGTGAGGTCTTCTGATATCTTTGCAAGTGGCCAGGGATATTGTTGCTTGATAAGTTGGTACAAGCTCAACTTGTTTCCCTTTCTCTATCTGTTGTTGAGGTTCCTGCTGAGGGGTTGGATCTTTAGGATCAATGCCTCCCATGAGAGGTTCAGAATCATCCTCTATATCGATATTGTATTTTTTCCATTCCTCTTCAAAAGTTTCATCTAAAGGGTAATTTACCAACGCCATTTAGGGCTATTGAATTTCTTGTTGGTATGTCCAAAAATATAATTTCTTCTTCTCCTGTCAACAATATTCATCCATCTTCCTTTGTAAAATGAGATTTTTTTATTTAATAGGTAGTCATTCATAGGCAGTCATTCAGATCGTAATTCCATTGATCATCAATAACCACAAAACCCAACTGCTCCAACTTTGAGGTAAACACACCTTTGGCATGAAGTCTTTTTCCAAGACAATGGGCCCTAAAATCTTGTGGTCCTATATTATGATGGTTTCATGCCTACCTATGCCTATGTGGAGCTCAATTACAACAAGCCACCTAAAAATTTCCAAGGCCAACATTCACCTAGTTATGCAGGCTGGGAGGCGAAATGAATCTTTAGTAAAACCATGGACTTTGATGAAGGAGAAGTCTTGACCCAGGAACTAGTCACAATGGGGCTTACATGTTGACATCCAACTAATTTGTTCCTATGAGAAGAAAGCAAAAGAATTTGGGTCTTTCCTTGCTAAATCTTGCATGGTAGGGGTAAAGAAAAAGTCAAAAAAAGCATACGCATCATGCATAGCAGACAAGATGGGAGTCCATGTGGCTACAAGTATTTTCCTCTTTTGATCATCAAACACTAACAAGTCCATATAGCAACTAAAGAAATCCATATTTTGATGCAGGAACATATGAACTAGGAAAGAGGTATAGACCAAATGCCCCTTATTCATTCTCACAACCAGCCTCATTTACCTACTCATAGGATCACCCTTAACATTTACATTTTCTCCACCTCACACCTCCATGAGGATGATGACATCAATGAAGATCAGGTTGTGGGGCCATGGGTTGTAGTGGTTGCAAGCGCTAGTGGCATCAACATGGCATCATGTGTGGTGATGGAGGGACCAAGCTTTAAGCCTTCAATGCAAGGGAGTATCTGACAAATGGAGTTGTGTTATGGTAATTTAGGCCATGTTGATCATCAGATTAATGGTGGGATTAGATGAGAAGGAGGCTTTGCAGATCAATAGTCTGCGAAACTTTGTGGCCCTTAATCATGTTAGAGCCATCGATCCCCCAGTTGCACACAAGCTGTTTGATCAAGGAGGACCCAACTCAAAGGGGAGGGACACAATTCAAATCTTGCATTTGATTTTATCCATCCTATTATGATGAGGGATCATATCAATGATTGAGTTAAATGACCATTATGAAGGATTTTGAGTGCACCTCAATCATCCATCTACATGCAAAAGAGGGGATTGGTGATTGAATTCAAACTTTGTAGGCGAGATTCAAATTTTCAATGGCTAGCGATGGTTGTCAATTGAGGAGGTCAAATTTTAATTCCTTAACAACCCCAACTATCTCTACCCCAATCAAATGTCCCAAACAATACCATTACTCAAATTTGATCTCTCCATTTGTGATCCAAGGGCTCCCATTCCCATTAATTGCCATAGATGATCCATTTATTCTAAGAGAGAATGTTGCAGATGCCATCTCAAAGCAAGTCACCTTGATTTTTCAAGAATTTCATCCTTGTCATCTACAGATGCATTCAATTGGCCAATGTCATTTAGTTTAGAGGATCATGTGTGCATGCAACAATTAGACTTGGATCTTATTTTCCCTTCCTTTCATCTTTATAACCTAACCCTAGCTCGGTTAGGGTTTCATATTCCAATGTAAATTAGAGTTATGCTTGAGTTATGAAAGCAATTTTGTAACATAATTTCTAGTTTTTCTTCTCCCCCTTATTTTATAGGATTCATATGTTCTATAAGTATAATTTTGCTTGGCCCACATTAATAAAGCTATCTCTTTACCTTGTGTATGTTTTCAAGTATATTGTGTGTATAATCTCACCTCTATGCTTGAAATCTTTCTCTTTTATATGTTTTCAGATTGCATGTTGTGTTAAATGTTCTTATATGTGTCATTTGTGGATGCCTTTAATCCCTTTCAATACCTCATTGAGTTCTAACCTCCATGCTTAGCTTGGTAACGAGCTAAGGATTGGGATTTGTGTATGTTTGGATAGCTCCTATTGTTGTTTTGTGCAACCATAGGCAAGGGGAAGATAAATTTTAATCTTGGTGCATCACCTTCACTTACTTTTTTGCATTCCTTCTCCCTTTTCCTCTGCAAGTCACTAGAATAGGTTTAGAGGTAGGCTTTAAAAGTGTTGGGTTACTTCAACACTACATCCTAATTAGAAAGGAAGTTGACCTTCTTAAGAGATTCAACCTCACAGTTCAAGGTCCCACACTTGAAGTTTATTTCCATATTTAACAAGGTTGCTAAGTATACGTACTAGGCAAGGGTGCAAACTTTTGTGACAACAACTACATGTTGTCATTTTACTTTTTTTAAAATTTGCATTATCTAGGTTTGAATATTTTTACATTCCTCAAAATTGTTCCATTTAATTATATTTGATATTTCTATGATCCCAAAAAATTACCTTGAATTAGATATTTTAACACATTTCATGATATTGTATGTAACTTTCTATCCCAATATCCTCAATTTATCATGCAATATTTTATTTGTCATACCTTTCCTTTCATCATCAAAATTTGTAATTTAGTTTATTACACATTGAATCATAATTAAAATTGTATATTACAAAACACATTATTATATGAAAAAAAAAATATAACGAAAAAATATTATCATTTGTTCTAAAATCTAATTACTAATATTGAAAAATCATAATACTATACATTTTGTAAACTATTCTTAAATATAGGATAATGTATGTATGAAAACTTACTCCATAAAAAAGGGTAACATAAATTCAAAGAGAATAAGTTGTAATATTTGGTCTCTTTTGGCGGTTTTGCTTTCCACCTTTCCATAAAGAGAATGCATGAATTTTTGGAACTAAAGGCAAAATATAATAATAATAACAATAAAAAATTTGTTGACTTTAGAGTTTGTTCATAAGAATAAAGGTTGGTAGGGATAAAAATACAAAGAATTCCTTAAGTGGATTTCTTTATGGAAGACAAATGAGGAAAATAGTGGAGCATGTTATATGATAAGACAACACTAAACATTCTTTTAAAAGAATTCCTTAAGTGGATTTCTTTATGAGAAGAATATCAAACCTATCATGAACCACTCTCTTCTAACCGTTCTAAAGGTTAATCATCATTATTGTGAGATACCAAGATTAAGCATTTTCCTCTTTTCATTCCATTAATTAAATATATTTTTAGGATAAATTTTAGAAAGTATAAATCATTATCCTTAATTTATTTCATGTGATAGTGATCGATATAAATATACAAGTATTTGACATTTAACTAAAGTCAAATCATGAAATAATAATAAATGTAATTAATGTATACAATGAGAACACCAAAATTAACTTCGACCATGGTTTTACCAAGTAAGTATATGAATGCTTTTCCTGTGGATCAATAGTAAAATTAAAGATTATTATTTTTAAACAAATAATATATTTTTTTTTAGGGTTTTAATATATAATTAAGATTCTATGTTATTTGGTTTTATGGTAACTTTGATGTAGACTATTATTTTGATAATCAAGTATGACTGTCAATTTAATATATTTAATTGTAGTATGTGGTAATAATATTATTGATAAGTGATATGATTATTTATTTTAATGGTGGTATATTATTATTGTTGACTATAATGTTATTAAGGATTATTTTTTGTTAGATTATATCGTATGTCAGATAGTTGTATACACTAAAATACAAAGGAATTATAAGTATTTATAACAGATATTATAAAAGGTGAATCAAAATTTAATGTTGAAACATCTCAATATGATTCAGATTTCAAAGGAAATACATAATTATTTTTTTTGGAAAAAGAAAGAATTGTATATAAATATATTAATAATAAAGAGATTTACATATGAAGAGAGTATATATATGAGATCTAAAAAAACCTAAAGCTAAATCAGAGCATAGCTCAACCTATGATTGGAAGCCAAAAACTTGACCATATGACCAAACTACTTATCTAGGACGTGGGAGCCTTGCTCAACCACAACATATACAAAATTGGACCAAAAATCTAAATATATAGAATATGGGAGTCTTTCTCAACCATAACATATACACAAATAGGAAGTATATGTTGAACACACAAGGATTCCTCTAGCAAGTGCAAAGAAACAATTAATTGAGATGAAGAAGATCTCATGATCATGATTTGTCCTTGAGCCTTTATGTCAAATGACCAATATCACGACAAACACATATACCACCAAACACTATCTCAAAAATATTCACAATCTATCTTTCACACTTCTCCTATGCCAAATCTACTTGAGCTTTATTCACATCACCTCACACACATCCTATACTCCACTCATACATCCACACTCCTATATATACAAGATTATTCATGGAAACCCTAGTTAAGGGTCGACCATAGCAAAATAAAGAATATTACATAAATTTATCCACCTAGACCAATAACATCCATTACAGTCCACTTTAGGAGATAAAGGGGGCCCAAACATATTACAGCACATACTTTCCAAATGATTCCAATGAACTTCACGAGCTAACACATCCACCAAGGTCAACGTCAAATGAAATGTAATGTGTAGATAAACAATGTATCATGCCAGCCAATCAGCCCAAAAATATCCTCCAATGCACAAAACTCAATTTGGATCTACACATGCCATAGTGGGACCCATATAAAGATCCAAAATCAACCACCAAAGCATATTAAAATCAAAAAGACATAATCCAGAGAGGATACACCACCTTAGTCAGCTAAAAACCAACCTAGCTAATAGCATTGATCTAAGAATTGTTGGACATTGTTGCTACTAGGATATGTTGTCATTGATGCCAACATATTCCTATGAGTTATTGCTCTGGTGATTGTAGATTGGTTTATTGGGATTATGTTTTGGTGTATGGAGTATTTCTAGTGCCATTACATCTTTTTGTATTTGTTTTAGTGATATGGGAAGCTTGATCATATCATATGATCTAGTTTGCAGTTTGTTTTTTTTATTAGTGCTTTGAAGAGTTCAGTATTTCCTCTGGTATATTCCGATGTGAATAGATCTTGAGTTGAGACTTTGGGAGATTGTTTTGGATGTTAATGTGTATCTTGATTGTAGATGGTTCATAATTTGGTGCTTCGCAGGTTATCTTTCTTCATGACAGTTGTTGTTGTTTGAGTGTTCTTGAGTTTCATACATTGAAAAATGAAGATTTGATAAGTGGTGTTGGTGCAGTTGTCTCTGATGATTCCAACGTACTTTCATGTGTTTCCTAATTGTTTCTTATTTGTTTTGATGATTTGCATTGATCATTGTGCAATTTTTTGGTGATTTTGTTGATCCGGTGATGTTCTTCATGTTATGTGGTATTTTTGGTGGTGTAGCATGTTCCGGTTGATCTTGGCATAATTTTTGGTGGTGTTGAGTGTTTGAAAATTTTAATTAGGTCCATTCTATGTCGTGTATATCATTATATTGGTCTGGTGGTTGATCTTTGTATTGTGTGATGTAATTTTGTGATTGTGAGTTGAGGGTTTAGCCGACCTTGTTGTCAAGGTTGATGAATTGTATAAATAGGTGATTTAGTCATGCAATTTAAATATCAAGATTTTGTCTGCATTATCAGAGAGTGGTGTATGTGTGAACAAGGATTCATCTTTCGGTGTGGTGTATTGAGAAAAACTTGGTGCTACAGAGAAGACAATTATGCTTAAATGAAACTATCATCAGGCATTAGCATATGCTATTATTGCAGTTCATTCCTTCTAGATTGTAGTATGAATCTTGTTGTAAGTCAGTGAGATTTCTCTTAGGGTTGTAGCCTTCCGGGTTATTGTATCTTGAGCAAGTGAGCTCTAGGTAGTGTGCCTAAATGCTGGTGGATTCCCCATTCTAATATTTTCACATACTACAATAGAGTATCATCTCATTGTGGGTAGGTTCCCACCATGGTTTTTCCCTTAACTAGGTTTTCCATGTCAAAATATTGGTGTTGTGTGTTGTGTTATTAATTTTCCTATCTTTGTTGCTACTACAGTTTATTAGATTTGAATTTGTTCTTAAGTTGGTAGATCCGGTGTAAACTAATTCACCCGCCTCCTCTCATTTTTCCTTCATTGTTGTTTCCAACAAGAACATCATAACTTCACTTGTCAATCAAACCAACACAATAAAAATGAACATGTTCTACAAGCCGCAACATTGAAAGCCACATATCAAATAATTGCCAAGCATTCTCTAGACTAATTCTAAGAAACACCCCATTATTAGATACAATAATAACTAACTCTTCCATCTAAGAAATAGAGACCTAGAAAGTTGACATTTCAACATACATAGATCATAAACATGTTGGAAATTTGGAGGAATTGATTATGTGTTTCATTGATGTTTTTTCATTGATGGCAACATCGATTGTTTTGGTTGTTTACTAGTTTCCAGTTGGTTCTGGTAGAGTGGATGGTTTATGATATTGATCCGGTATGATCTGGTATGCTTTGGTTTGTGGAATTGGTTTGGATTTTTCATTTATGCTATTCAGATGTGTATCATAATTAGTTGGTTTGGGATTTGATGACTCTGGAGCTATCATTTGTTCTAGCAAGCCTTTTGGTCACCGGTAAGGGTTTTACTGGCAGATCTTTGTTGAAGATCTTTTGATGCATGTGATAAGTGGTGTTGGTGCATCTTCTAGATGGCTTTCAGGATTTTGTTGGTTATCTTGTTCATGTTCCAGTTCATCGGTGGTATTGCATTTGGTTTATGGCGACCTATTTTGGGTCTGATGTTATCTAGGTTATGGACCGGTTTATGTAACATGTTGGAGGATGTTCCTGATGCGTTACCGATGAGATTTAAGGATTGGTTTACATTGTTTTCAGCCTAAGATGACTTGGTTGATCATTGGATTACGAGTCTATGTTATGAACTTATTATATTATATTTTTGGTGGCCGACCTAATTCTTTAGGCCGGGTTGGTATAAATATGATGTAAGATCTCTTTGTAGATCATGGGTATATAGGATTATGGTTATCTAGGTGCGAATAATGTTGAAATCATATGAAGAATGTTTGGTCGATCATAGGTGATCAAATTGGGTTGGTAAGAGAGGTTTAAGGGCTCCGATATTGAGCTTAACTGGAATTGTACTCAAGCATAGGAGATGCTATACTTGCAGTTCACTCTTCTTTCCGGATTGTAGTTCGAAGTGTTTGTAGTCAATGAGGCTCCTTTTTGTGATGAGCAATACACTGTAGGCTGTTGGCCTTCCTGTATGTGTAGGCCCCTCATATTGTAATCACATACTTATTACAAAAGTATTATCTAACTATGGGTAGGCTTTCCACCATGGTTTTTCCCTTTACCGGGTTTTCCACATACAAATCTTGGTATCATGTGTTATGGATGGATGGTAATTGTTGTGTTATTTATGCTTATGTTTAATTGTTATATCCATTATTCTGGTATTTTGTTTATGCATTTCGGTATTAAGTTTATGTGTTCTGGTAATAAGGTTTTGAATGCTTGAATTTCTATAATCCGATGACAACTGATTCACCCCCCTCTGAGTTTTCCTCTGGTTATTTAAGTTGTCTAACAAAACATTATATCCAGAACCAAACTTCATTGTTGGAATCAAGGGAATAGTGAGAGGGGGGTGAATTATGCTGAGCATCCAACAAACACAGGGAGATCTTTCTCCCAACTCACCTACTCAAATAGGTGACAACTCTTCTCAACCTCTAAAAAACCCTCACAAGGCTAATAGATGCTCAATAGGCTTCAACAACCCAAAAGTGAATCCATACCTCCCAACCCTTGTCCAACCATTAGAATCCATTATATTAGGTTTAAAAAACTTGTTCAAAGGTAAAATTGAGTCTCCCAACAATTAGACCTCACCAAACTCTTTAACCCCACTCACATGAACTCAACTCCTATTAGGACTCCAACTTGTCCCTAGGTATGACTCACAATGCCAAGGGAATACTCACCAACCCAAAGGATTTCATGAAACCCTTGAAAAGACTCCTAAACATAGGAAAAGCACTACTCTTGACCCATCCATCCACCCTAATGGCCATAAAAAGAACTTGTTATTATATCACTAGTTCACTGTGGCAGCCACAACCTTGTTTAGAACAGTCATAAAAATCTGATCCATCTCCCCTCTCTAGGGCTTCCTATCACCTTCAAAGGTCACTAAGGACTCCCACACACCTTTCCCAATGGTTTTACACTCATAAAACTCATTCATCTCATCACATTCACAAAATTTTAGTCCACTAGATCTTTCGAACAATAATATACCCAGATTTAAATAGTCATAAAAATGGTGAGTATTTTGACCAATCAAGGGTCACAAATACTTATTTAGGGTCTAAACTAACCTCTCAAACCTTCCCAAGCCTTCACCCAACTTCTAGGAGCCCAATATTGCACTCTCACCACCCAAACACCATCAATTCATTATCATTTCCAGACTAAGACACAAAAACTCTGAATTGTGTCACCTTTTAGCGCATGCGAACCTCTTTATGGGACCTTGCAAAGAAGGAAATGTGGAAATATACATTTAAAAGGGTCATCATTGGAAATTCCATGGGTTTTTGATTATGGGATGTGTTGGAATACAATGAATCCAAGAACACTGAGAGGGGGGGGTGGGGTGAATCAGTGTTTTTCCGGTAATACAAGATTTTAACTTTTTATAACATTCACATAAACCGGTAAATAAAGAAACATATAGCATGAAGTAAATAAACTAGCCACATGAATGAAAACCATAACACACTGAATTTATATGTGGAAAAACTCAAAGAGGAAAAACCATGGTGGGATTTGTGACCCACAATATCAATTCAGTGGCCATATGAAAGATATTACATAGCATGGGGTCCTCCACATGCAAGAAGTCACATTGCCTAGAGCACATTACCTAGAACACACTGCTCAACATAAAAGAGTCTCATTGACTACAAGATTTTGTTGAGATAAAACAATAATGGTGAGCTCACAAAATGTATCTGCAATGCCAAAAAGAGTTTTGGTTATAGCTTTGTTTTGTACTGGTTCATAAACCCTGAATCCTTCTATCGATATCTCCTTTCCTCCAAGAATACTTTAAAAACCATCTACTAATCATAGCATGATATTACTTTCTCATACAAATAATCTACATACATATCCTTCACATCACCTTTTCCTTCTACCTTGTCATATTTCAAAATGACCTAACAAACTGACTTATATACCCTTTACAAACAATATGCCTTATGTCAACTTACAATACAAAAGATATTCAATGTTGGCCCTATACAATAATTACAAAATGATTTTACAAATAAAACCTTTCAGATCCAAACTGATGTCGGCTTCACTAAAGTGTTGGATGTCAGTGTCGGTGCCTGTGATGACCTTGATTACTCCAATACCGATATCTGCCAATGTATGCCTCCAAATACTCGTATCTGTTGGTATATGTTAGGATTCCCACAGATATTGAGAGGGGGGGGGTGAATCAGTATCTAACCGGTGATAAGATTTTATTAACTTAAAACATGTTGAGCATATTAATACGGTGTACCGATAAATAGAAAGTAATGCAATAAACAAAGATAAAAACAACCACATGAAAAACACACCATAACACAATATTTTAACGAGGAAACCTGGTGTGGGAAAAACCTCAGTGGGATTTGTGACCCACAATATTCACTTACTAGCCAATAAGAGAATATTACTGCTACAAGAGGGGTTTGCACATGCAGGAAGGCCAAGTGCCTAGAGCTCATTGCTCAATTACAAAATGGGAAGTCTCACTGACTTAAAAAATGGATTATACAAATCCAATGTCTTGTACTACTTCTAAATAGCATCTATTATGCCAGATCCAGTACCATTTTATAGCTCTGCTTCTTACATAAACCCTTAACCTATAATTCGCATAATAGGTCTACCTTATTTCACCTAATTACATTCCTCTATGCTTACATAATTGTTCTACAATGATCTCTCTTATATAAGAGTCATTTTACAACTTGCCAAGTCATCTTACCATGATTTTTCAATTATAAACAAAATATATTAACAATGAAATTCTTGTCGGCTTTTGTGCAGGTATGCTTCCTTTCACTACCAGTGTTGGTGGTCTATGTGCCAGTGTAGAATCTAACTTTGTTGGTGCTGGTGGATTGTCTTGCCAGTGTCATAGGATTGTAAGGTTGCCATCAATGACAAAACCTTCAATCACCTACAATGTCTCATTGGAGTGTGCATTTGCCAACAATCTCCCCCTTTGGCATTGATGGCAACACTCATGAGAAAAACTCAGAAGTGTATCCAAAAATTGAAGTCCAAAAATTGTTACCAAAAATGTGTGCTCCCCTTGAGTAGATGATCCCTAAGTTATTGGATTTTTCTCATACCACTACTCCCCCTTTGGCATCAATGACAAAGGTTGTCAAAGTGTCAATAGAGTGTAGTTTCCCATTTCAACCTTATAACCAATTGGTTACAATCTGAAAAAGTTCTGCCAAAACCAAATTCAAGTTCTCAATGAACTTTTAACTATCTTTTATTTCTGCCTCTGTTCTTTGAACTGTACCAGTGAGGTGTTGCATTTTCTCTACCGGTGTTTTCTTTCCTTAAGTATGCTAGGTAGTCCAGCGGTGGACTTAGTCTTAATTTCAAATCCTTCGCCTTACTTTTTATTCTCTCATTTTCTCTTTCTAGCTTTAGTAATTCTTCCTCAAAACCTATTATCTTATGCTCAAAAACTGATAATGAATCAGATGAATTAATAAAATTGTCAGCTAGTTGATTTATTTCCTCTTGTATCTTGTTGATCTTCTTGTCTATATCAACTGTCAAAAAGTTAGTCTTACAAGTATCTCTGTACAAAGTTTTGAATTCTTTTAATGTGCTACATAATTCTGGTAGAAGTGTGTCAAACTGCCTTGTACACTTCTTTATTTGTTCCTTAAAGATTTTTTGTTTTTCCTTTTCTAACCTCACTTTGAATGCGTCCTCCTTTATTTGTTCAACTATCACTATGTTGTCAGTAATATACTTAGACAAAGTGTCAAGTTGACTCAAAGAATCCTTATTATCTACATTACATTTTGGAGCTATCATCTTCAAAATTGGAATTGTGTCATCTATAGCCTTATATGCCTGTGAACTACAATCTATTATTTTCTTTAGAGAGTCTAAAAGAACTTCAATTACATTTGTTGTCTTGAATCCCGCATGTTGAAGAGCCAATACTCTAAATTCCGCTGGTGGGAGAAATATCCTTGTTTGCAATGACCTCTGGTAGGTCAGTTTGTGTTTCCATTTCTTTAAACAAGGGTTTGTCTTTCTCAGTAGTTGTCGGTGGCACTGATTCTATATTAACCTGATGCTGTGATGGAGCCTGTTGCTCTGCTTGTTGCTCTATTTGTTGTTCTGCTTGTTGTTCTGTTTTCCCATCAGTCAGTTTACCTTCAGTGTTATTTGTGTTATCAGTTACCAGTGGCTCACTAACCATATCTATCTTACTAGATGTGTCCTTATCTACCACAATGTTGACCTTCTGAGTATCAACATCTACTGTATATAATACCTCAGAATTAGGATTTGTATCCTCCTGTGATATATCCATACTCTCATCCATCGGTTGATCTTCAGTTGTTGTTACCGGTGGAGTATTTAGAGGCGATGGTGATAAGTTATCTTTTATTTTTATGCTTGGAGGTCCATCAACCTTTCCTTTTCCTTTATCCTTGTCTTTCTGATATACCTTGATTGGTTTAGGGTTTCTATATTCTTCCTATTTTTCCTTCTCAACAAGGAATATATCCCATGCATTAGCAGTTTCTTTTGCAACCTCATTTACTCTACCAACCATAAGTGCTACATGTCGGTGTGCAGTTGAGAATACTGTCTGGTTAGCCTCTGAGATCATATCATCTATCTCCTTTGGTTAGTTAACAGGATAAACAACAAGTAGTTTCTCAATCTTTACTTTCTTGTCAAGCTCTATAATAGCTTGCCTTCTAGCTTCAACTCTCTTAAATAGTTCTACTGGTACTTCATCTACAATTTGCATCAAAAATTTCTTGTAGATATCCAAGTGTAGAATTACACTATTTTCAACTTTCTCCTTGTCATCACCTAATAATGTATCATATAGTTTGTTGATGTTTTTCAGCTATCCTTCTCTATTATTTCATCTAGCAGTTTGTCAATCAGAGCAATATTTTGTTGAGTCCTTTTCTTTGGTGTTACCTTTTTCTTCTTTGGAGTTATCTTTTTAGCCGGGGGCCTCACTACATGTTGTTTTTGTCTGGTTTTTCTAGGCGAAGGTGTGGATACTGGTGAAGGTTCCCTTTCCCTCACAACTCTTTTAAATGTTGTTGGCATGTCGCTCTCTGAAGAAGTTGCTATCGGTGAAAGGTGAGTTTCTGGTTGTTGTGCCTATAACTCATCTTCAGTGATACCAGTTTGTTTTAGTACATCTTCTTTGATAGCCTTAGCCTGTCTTGAACCTCTCCTCACTGTTGCTTCTACTTTCTTCACTCTTTTCTTGGATTGAATTTGATTTTCAATGGTTTCAGCACTGCCAAATACCTCTTCCTTAGGTTCATTGGGTGCTTCCAGAAGGGCTTTAGCATATGTTTTAATGATGTGATCATCTATCTCATAACCCATTTTAGTAACCCAAATTGTTCTTGGGATAACTGTTTCCATCCAAATTTCATCCTTTTTAATCACAAAACATATGTCATCCTTATATTTATTTACAATTTCTTGTGATAATCTTACTCTAGTGTTCATCCAAGCTTTCAATGCTTGAAAGTATTCATTAATATTCTTTTATCTATTTTCACCCATGTTGTTCAATAAGTTAGATAGTTGTTTGCCTACCGGTATGTCAAATCCAAGGTTCTTATTACCTATAATGGGCACCTATTTGGTTATATGTAGCATTAAGCAAACAAGTAAGTTACCAAATCTGAATGTCCCTTTCTTATCCTTCTTGTTTTTTCCTAGATTGTCAATCAATTCATCCTTTAACCATTCACACACATCAATTTTCACATTATCCTTAATCATGTCGTGAGAACTCTTTATGCATAAGCTGGAAACTGAATTTAGTCTATTTGCATGTGTTGTTTTGTAGCCTAGAATCATGCTAATGAATCTCACATTTATGTCAGTTACATAATTCACCCTTAAGGACCTTTTGTCGGATGTTGCACCTATTAGGTTCATTACTAGGTCATTTGAGACCTTCTTTGTCTTGTCAGGTCTGTTACCGGTGGAGGGCAACCCTGTTACAGCTTTTATAGCTTCCTTAGTGATTTTGTGAATTGAATCCAGCCAGAAAAATTCACCATGAACCATGCTCAATACTATGCTTATCACTTCCTTGGGGAAATCCGGAATGCAGAGAATTTTTGTGAATCCTAGGGTTTAAATTATTTTGTGTTCAGGTTTCACATTACCGGAATCATCACAAATAGTAGTCTTGTACATGTTCTAAATTTCTTCATCACCTAATTCTTCTATATGGCAATGAATATACATCCTAGGGTCTTCTGTAAAAACTACTCCTTTTGGGATTTGAGAAAAAGCACCAACATTGTCATCCTTCTTTGCTATTTCAGGAACTAACTAAAAAACGGGCCTAGGGCGCTTGATTACTTCCACTACAGTAGGGTTTGCTATGAATTTAGGTACAGAAGAGGATGCCATGATTATAAATACCTTTTTTCTGCCTTTGGAAAGATTGATTGCTGAATTGCTTTGCTTCTTTGCTCGAAATACCTTAGCTCTGGAAATTTCGTACCCTTCGAATGTTTGAATGCTTGGTGAAGTAAAATGGAGTCGAAAACACTAATTTTTATAATGTCAATTTGTCAACTACCACATTTAATGCTTGTCAGTTAAGTACTCACTTAACATACCTACTAGTATAGAAGTAATTTCAACTTCTTACCATCAACTGAGGGAATAATAGCATATTTCTCATTTGATTTCCAAACCCTCAAAGAAATTTTGTTCAGTTGGATGAAGACTCTCTTACCGTGGAGTGTTACTTTCTTCTACCCGTGGAGTGTTACTCTATTTTGCCAGTGGAGTATTCCTATCAACATTCAATTTAGATTTCCTGATCCATTGTTTAGAGAATTTCTGCTTTACTTCTTCAACCTTTTCTTTACCTTTCAAACTAGGACCTTTGTTGTCTACCAGTGAGGACTTGCTTCTACAAAATTTAGCAATATGCCCAATTTTGTTACATGCATAACAAGTCACATTATTTCTCTAAATAGCCTTTCCATAACCTATGTCAGTTTGTGTTCTGCATTGATTAGATAAGTGTCCAAATCTCCCACAAACATAACATCTCACATTCATTCTACAATTTTCAGAATTATGACCAACTTTGTTGCATTTTGAACATTGACCGGTGGGTGTACTGGTATTCTAATAATTTCTAGATCTACATTGATTTTCTCTATGACCATACTTGTTACAGTTAAAGCATTTTCTATTAAATTTATAAGCAGTAGGTTGTCTTACCGGTTTGCCATGATCTTGTGTGTTTGCAGTACCGGAGCTTTCATGAGTTTCAAAGCCAAGACCATTAGTGTCACCATTAGGTTTCTAATTCTTCAACAAGTCACCAAGTTCCTATGAGCTTTTCTTGAATTTTTCTTTATGTTGATATGTAGCAGCCAGTTCTCCTTCCAAGATACCTTTTTGTCTCATGAGTTCATTTGAGTCATTTTGTGCATGCATTAGACCTGTCTTCAACATATCATTTTCATAACTAAGTCTTGTGTTTTCATTTGCAGCATCATTCAATCTTCTAGTCAAGTCTTCTTCATTCTTCTTTCTATCTTCAATTTCTTTACAAAATCTCAGTCATATCCTGCATCTCATTCTTTGTTGTCATGTTTTCTTGTTTCAAGTTATTCATCAGATCACTAAGAGTTTCCTTTTCATCATTCTCATTTTGCATCTTTTCACAAAGTTCTCTTCTCTTATTTCTTGAAATAGTAAGATTTTCTTGAAGTGCTTGAATAATATCTTGAGCAGCCTTTAGATCATCTTGAAGTTTGATATTTTTCAATTTTTCTGCATCATAGTCTAAGAGAGCTCCTTCTAGTTGCTTCATCAAGTTTTCTATCTCTACCAATGTCAAGATCTTCCTCAAGCTATTAGGCTTCTGAAAATAGAGGACTAGGCTCTAATACCAATTGTTAGGATTCTCATAGATACTAAGAGGGGGGGTGAATCAGTATCTAACTAGTGATAAGATTTTCTTAACTTAAAACATGTAGAGCATATTAATACTATGTACTGGTAAACAGAAAGTAATGCAATAAATAGAGATAAAAACAACCACATGAAAAACACAGCATAACATAATATTTTAATGAGGAAACCCGGTGTGGGAAAAACCTTAGTGGGATTTGTGACCCACAATATTCACTTACAGGCCAATAAGAGAATATTATTGCTACAAGAGGGGCCTACACATGCAGGAAGGCCAAGTGCCTAGAACTCATTGCTCAATTACAAAATGGGAAGTCTCACTGACTTACAAAATGGATTATACAGATCCAATGTCTTGTACTGCTTCTAAATAGCATCTATTATGCCAGATCCAGTACCCTATTTATAGCTCTGCTTCTTACATAAACCCTTAACCTATAATTTGCATAATAGGTCTGCCTTATTTCACCTAATTACATTCCTCTATGCTTACATAATTGTTCTACAATGATCTCTCTTATATAAGAGTCATTTTACAACTTGCCAAGTCGGCTTACAATGATTTTTCAATAATAAACAAAATATATTAACAACAAAATTCATGTCAGCTTCTGTGCTGGTAGGCTTCCTTTCACTGCCAGTGCTGGTGTAGAATCTAACTTTGATGGTGCCAGTGGATTGCCTTGCCGGTGTCATAGGATTGTAAGGTTGCCATCAATGACAAAACCTTCAATCACCTACAATGTCTCATTGGAGTGTGCATTTGCCAACAGTATATGCCTTCAATAGAATCTTGTTTCCATCAATGATAACATATGAATCCAATGAGTGTTGATTGCGAACAATCTCCCCCTTTGGCATTGATGGCAACACTCATGTGAAAAATGGATTCCCTATCGGGTCAACTGAAACATGAAACATGAAACAGGCTCCCCCTAAGCTGATTGACTCTGTCTGATATTCTCCCCCTAGGATTATATACATATACATATTTTTCACATACTATACACTCCCCCTTTGGCATCAATGCCAAAGACCGGTGAAAGAATTGTTATAGATTACTTCACTGAAGCTTGACCAATTTCAAGATTTTGAAGTAAGTTTTCTCTAGAAACTGTATATAGGTATCCCAATCGGTTTTGAATGTTTTAGATATGGATATGTAGACACCTAAAATTGTCCTATCTAATTAAATAAATATCTTTATTTATTTAATTATCTCTAGCCTAACTCTTCTATTAATTGAATAAATCCTTATTTATTTAATTAATTCATTTATCCTCTTCTAGCCTTATTTCTCATTTAAATAAATACATTTATTTATTTAAATTATCCTTTTTCTAAATTAAATAAATATTTTATTTATTTCCTCTATTCATTGAATAAATCTTTATTTATTTAATTAATTCATTAACCTTTTCCACCCATGACACATGTCATTCATCTCTTAATTCCTACACTACCTACCCTCTCATTATTTTATTATTTCTTTTACCTACCCTCTAATCATAGCCGACCTCTTTTTACACCTCTCAATCTTATCCCTCCATTTAATAAGGTGTCTTCTATATAAGGAGATGCTTTCTTCATTATCAACCCTATGCATCCTAACTAACTCAATTGTGCACTCGACTACACTATGCTTTTGAACTTGCATATGCGATCCTACTTGCAACCACATTTCCATTCTATGTTGAGCTCTTGTGCACATAAAATCTCAGAGAAAATATATCAAGCAAGATCAATGGAGATAGGAAGAATGAAGATCCAAACCCTATTGGACATGTGATGGTATAATCTTTGTGATTTCATTTGATTTGCATTGTCTTAGGTAATCTTCATATGTTATGGTGGATCTTTGTTGTTGTTAGGCTAGGGTTTTGTGGTTGAATTCATTTAGTCTTTCAACATTGTTGTTATCCATTTTCACCATATACATTTTGGCACACCCAGTGGGACTCTTGTCCCTTTTGTATTTAACATATTTTGTTGTAGATTTTGTGTTTTGAAGTTGCAAATCTGACATTTCCGACAACATTTGATATTTTCGCGTTTGTGTACTTTCAGATCATGTTTTTTATTTTCTGTCGTGTCTGCGACATCTGGAATCGCATCTGCATCCTCGACAGTATTTTATTTTTCTGCAGATTCTGAAAGTCGCGTCTATGTGCCTTAGCCGCGTTTGTGGAGTTTTCAAGTGCGTCTACATCCAGGAGCCATGTCTATGTTCTAGAACCGCGTCTGCGAAATTATATAGCATTTGTGTTTTTGATAACTGCATCTGTGTGAATTTGTTACATTTTGAGGTTTTCTTTGATTTGGTTTTGTGTCCTTTAGATTTCAAATTTGGTTTATTTTGAGCTAACATCTTCAGATCTAGCTAACGAAATTGGTGTAGCTTGTCTTGAAAGCAAAATCATTTTGTTGAAGGTCCCTATTTTCACAAAGTCTTTTGGATCTAAAATTTACCTAACTTGTGTGCTTGCAGGAAGGGGTGATTATTTCAAACAATCCAAACTACTAATAGATCTTTATTGCAGGACCTTGGCAAGGGTTTTTTGATCTTTCATTGTGTGCCTTGTTTTAATAGATTAGCAAACACTTCAATTGGTGCACTAAAATTGAACCATTATCTTTTGTGTCTTGAGAAATAGGCTCTTTTTGTTTAATCTTTAGAGGGCTTGTCTCCCCATGTGGTCATTAGGACTACTACTGAGGAGAGAACGACCCAAGTGGTAGAAAAAGAAAAGCCATCTTCTTCCAAACCACTATAAATAACTGTATTCATGGTGAAAACTATGGATAACGTGTGCTGATTAGTTCATACTGACACTATGTCTCCCCATAAACCTGTTTGATCAAATTTATTTGATCATTTGTAGGGCGTAACCCCTACCGGTTGGGAGCCTTCTGTATTTACAAAGCTGAAAGTGCCACATGTATGGCCACATGAGCAGATGCCCTTACTAGCACCTTTTTGTTTTAGAAGCCAAAATCCTTCTAGTTGTTGGGGTAGGAGGTTGGACCTCTGGTAGTGGCCCACACACATATGGTTCTTAGTAGAGATAAAAATTTTGCCATGAGGAGTTTTCGTGGGGACTGATGCTTGGCTACCCTGAGAAGTGAGTGCCGAGGGTGGAGCCAATGGGGTCAAGCATCTAAGTATCCACTCTAAATAGTGTAGCCTTGGGGGAAACTCCATGTGGGATCAACAACTATTGTCTTGGCCAGCCATAAGAATTGTGCTTGACTTATTTTGAATAATCAAATATTCAAGACCAAACACCAAAACATTGTGTCTTCAAGTGTATGCAAATTTTTTTTACATCAAACAACACACTTTTCTTTGAGTCATTTTGAGTCTAAACACTTGCAAACATTGAGTCCTGATCAACATTGTGTCCTCTTGTCACAAAAAAACAGTCAAAAAAATTCAGATTTGGTCGCAACAAAACAATTTCACAAATTGGAAAAATTTACAGTCCAACAAAAAAGAGCAATCAGTTTCAGTATTCTTGAGCTTCCTAGGCTATCTCTTTAGATTTTCATCTAGCATTCAACCTGTCTTTGGGTCTCACAAAGTCCATCATTGCTTTACACCTTACATTACATTCACATTTGTCTAAACTTGAGTCAAAAGGTCACTTGCTTGTCCTCATCATACTTTGTCAACACACTACATACAACAACATTTTTCTAAGTGGTCCCTCATCAAGGTCTATCACCTTTGGGTCTCATTTGGTCTTACTTAGAGTCAAGGTCAACTTACCTCATCAAGAGAAACTATCATCTCTTTGGAAACCACACCTACTCTACTACATACATACTTAGTCTTACACTTTGGACATTGCAAGTACACCTCAGATTCATTTACATTCCATCCAAACTCTTGGTCTTCCATACTCTTTCCATTTTCATGTAGTCTCATACATCTTGGTCAATACCTAGTTCATGGTTGAAACGCGTTCCCAAAAATCTAGGAGAGAAGCTAAAGAGGCTCAAGAGTCCACAAACATTAGTGCCTATGAGTATGACAATGATGTCTTTTTCAATTCTGATCATACTACATTACCTGACATGGATGCCTATAGAAACATTCCAAATGTTGAGCACATGGACACTATAAACAACAATGATACACACAATGACAATATGGACAACATTTCAATACATTCAACAGAAGTTGAAGATACCATTATGAATCCCCATTTCAATCGATTGGTTGAGGAAATAATGAGGAGAAATAGACAATACTTTCTACAAGTGATGGCACAAAGTGGAGCCAAGATACCTCATGATTTTGACATGTCTCAAATAATGCAAAATCGACCGTTGCAACAAACTCACTCCAACATGGATCAAAGGAGGCCTAATAGTGGAGGCAATAGAGGACCACATATGGTGCCTGAATCACCATCATCTTTGTTTAAAAAACCTAAGGTCCCATACACACATGGTCAAGCATATGATACTCACCTTCGCAGACCATTATGGAAGTCTTATGCAAAAAAATATGCTCAATCACATACCAATGCTAAGGATCAACCACCAAAGCAAATGGATACTCAAAGGCATGCTCAAAATTTGGACACAAGGAAACCTCGCATCAAATTTGGGGGCAACACACTAGAACAAACTCATGACATGCCTATAGAGTATGGTATACATGGACAAAATAGATATGTTGTTCCTCAACATGACTCTATACCAAGTGGTCCATATACGCAGCATCATTATAGACCTCCTCCATATGAACATGTGTATGACCAATATCATCCATATATGCAACATGCTCCTCCTCCACCCGGTGGTTCAGGCATGGGGTATGGTCCAAGAAGTTGGTCTCCACCTAAGAATAATTTGGAACAACAAATCAAGGATTTACAAAAGAAAATGGAGGACATAAGTACACCGAATCCAACTTACACAATGAGAGACATATGTCCTTATCCATTTGACAAGAGCATTCCAATGCCTCCATTTCCTACACACTTTGTGACACCTAAGCTCAATAAGTATAGAGGAAAAGGGGATCCTAAGGCACACATAAGATAGTTTTTCATGGCTTGCATTGAGGTAGTAGCAGAAGAGACATATTTGATTAGATTATTCCCACAAAGCTTAGGTGATCAAGCTATGGAATGGTTCTCCCAACTTCCACCTAGAATTAAGTCATGGGGTGACTTAGCAAAGGCATTTATCCAACATTTCTCATACAAAATATAGAAAGACATATCAATCACTACTTTGTGCAACACCAAGCAAAAGGATGGAGAATCTTTTTCATCATTTTTACAAAGATGGAGGAATCTAGCCAGTAAATGCTCTTGTGAAATTCCATAAAAAACAAATGGTAGAGATGCTCACCCAAAATGTTAACAAAGACATTGGTTATGACTTAAGAAAGGCTTGTTTGTCCACATTCAAGGACGTCATTGAAAAAGGCTTAGCAACAAAGAAGGTCCTAATTGAACAAGGAGTCATTAAGATATTCAAGGAAAACAAAGATGACTTTAAAGGAAAAGATAAGCCAAGATTTTGGAATAAAAACAAGAACATAGTCAATGATGGTGTTGTTGATGCCAATACAGTGCAACCTAAAATCATTTTTTCTGGATCAAGCTCTACAAACAATCAAGTGAATACTCAAACAACTTCCAAATCACGAAGGAAGTACACCCCATTGGGAGAGCCACTTGAGTCAGTTTTCAAAAAGCTAGTGGCAAACAAAGTAATCACAGTTCCAGATTTTCCTCCATATGAGCCAAAGTTTAAACCAAATTGGTGGAATGATGATGAATATTGTGGATTTCATAAGAGAAAGGGTCATAAGATAGGAAATTGTTATCGACTAAAGAACATCATACAAGATCTCACTGATAGAGGTGACACTGAGATTGAAGGACACTCATCCAATCAAGAACATGAGATGTTTAAGGAACCATTCCCAAAGCATGACAAGGGAAAAGCTACAGCCACAGATGACCAAACCAACTATACCAGAGCATCCTATAACTATGATTCAACTATCAATCACATTTCAATGGACAAATATGTCTCTACCATTATCATCAAGGACAAAATGCCTGAGACTTCTACCCAAAGACCCAAGATTGTCCTAAAAGGCATTGGATCTTCTTCTAAACCTACCTCTGAATGTAATGTTACAACTCATTGAGGTAAATTCACTTTGCAAGGTGCTCCAACCAAAAACATAGCTTCCTCATCGACCAAGCCTGAGTATGACCTTGTAGAACATTTAGGGAAACACCCATGCTTATCTCCATCCTTTAGCTCTTACGCATATCCCCCACACATAAAGCCATTCTTGATAAAATCTTGAGAGACACTGTTGTCCCTACTGATTTGAACGTGGACCAGTTTCAACCCATGGTAGGATACCTTTCCATTCCACACTCCCTTACATTCACAGAAGCTGACGATGCCTCCGTAAGTCAGCCACATAACACACGTTTACACATTGAAGCCTTCATACACAAACATCGAATAAAATGAGTCCTAATAGATGGAGGAGCAGGTCTAAACATTTGTACATTGAGTACTATTAAACAATTGGGATATTTTGATAAAACTGTGAATTCTACAAACATAATTATCATCAAGGCATATGATGACAAAGAGCATTCATCCAAGGGCACAGTCACCTTACCTCTCAGAGTTGGGCCAGTTACGAAGGATGTGGTTTGTCAAGTCCTAGACCTAGATCTCACATACAATATATTACTAGGACATCCTTGGATTCATGAAATGAGGGTAGTCCCATTTACATACCACCAATGCATTAAGTTTCCTCACAATGGAGTTGAAATAATAGTTAATGGAGATCCTAATCCATTCCTATACTGCAATAACTTGAGACCGAAAACTGAAACAATCATTCCAAGTAATAGGGAAGTTGTTCCTTCTTCTGCATACATTGATCTTGAATCATTAAAACCTTCGACCTCAAAATAAGGTGAGCTTAAAGGCAAATTCCAAGACAAGGGCATGGGTGAATACACTTTGAATCAAACCATGTACTTACAAAAAGTCATGAGTTCACCAAAAGAATATGGAAGACCACATCCTAATAAGTAGGTATCTATCATTATACTCAAATGGGACCCTACTATCTTTCAAAGATGGGGTGAACTGGAAGAGGAAGACTTATACAAAATGCTTTACAAAGACCCTGAAAATGATACACAAGATCACATCAGCATACCATGTGAAAAGTATGGCAAAGGGTTCAAGATCCTACAAAAATTTGGGTATGATGGTAAAAGCCCTCTTGGATTAAGAAAGGAAGGCATCATTGAAACTTTACAACCTGAATTGACATTCAAAGAGGAACACTCGAAGGGATTTGGTTTCATGACTTCCAAGGTCCACACTCAAAGGATAGAAGAAGCATTACAAATCAAAGCTACCAAAATTCAATAAGAGAATCGCTATTCCACAGACTCCAATGAATGGGAGTGGGGTTCAGACAAATCCACCAGTGACTATGAGCTCACTGAGACATTCAGAGAGCCAGATGAACCCACAGAAGAAGAGGAATTTTATGAAAAATTCAAAGTTGGTCAAGAAACAACCCCGGAGGATCCCATACAGTCCTTGCCTCTAGGTCCTAGGTTGAAATCACATAGAATGAGAACACCTGTCCCAAAATGCGCTACTAGTGATGATAATTTGGATTCGTTCATGATCAAGACTAATGAGGAGAGTGTCAACGATGACCTTGATAACTACCTCAACATACCTAAATATAACTACATCTTCACTCTTAACCCTGCTAACTTCGAAGACATAAAAGGCCTTCCCCTTGTTCACCACCAACTTATTGACTGGGACCATGAAGGACCTGCACAGTTTGACACATTCCAAAATGATGAAGCTTTTATTCACTATCTTTGCATACAAGATGATCTTCCCCTTGGGGACCATAAAGCGGGATACACTATAGAACTCAATAGCGTGGCATATTTTGGTGAGGGTGTCAGGCCTTCTAGTTGCAAAAATATAAAAATAAAAACAAACCAAGGGTCTTATGGTGAAAACCACATTGTGGTGCTATCTGACCCCAAAAAAGTAAAAAGAAAGGATGTATCTTAGGGAGAAAACCTCTCTGAGGCACCCAAAGATGGAAGGCTCGACATTCTCCCAGCATCATATGAGGAAAAGTCATCCATGTTGGTAGAGGAGACTATCAAAACAAACATTGGCATAGAAGAAGTTCCACACAACATATTCCTGGCTCAATCTTTGACAGAGTCAGAAAGGTCAAAATTCGTAAGTTTCTTCACAGAATGACAAATCAACTTTGCATGGTCATACACTGATATGCCTAGATTGGATCCAGATTTGGTAATGCATCATTTGACAGTTAAACCAGGGGTAAAACCAATGAAAAAGAAATTAAGAAAGATGCATCCACAAGTCGCATTATTAGTCAAAGCAGAGCTTGAGAAATTATTGGATGCCAGATTCATATGCCCAATTGATTATCCCGAATGGATCTCCAACTTAGTGCCTATCAGTAAAACAGATCATAGTATCAGAATATGTACAGATTTCAGAGACATCAACAAAGCTTGTCCTAAGGATGATTTTCCATTACCAAATATTGACTTAATTGTCGATCTCACAGCAGGTCATGCAATGTTATCTTTGATGGATGGATTCTCTGGTTACAATCAAATAAAAATTGCATCTGAGGACCAGCACAAAACAACATTCACTTGTCCTTGGGGAACTTTTTGTTGGAATGTTATGCCCTTTGGGCTAAAAAATGTTATTTATTTAATTAATTCATTAACCTTTTCCACCCATGACACATGTCATTCATCTCTTAATTCCTACACTACCTACCCTCTCATTATTTTATTATTTCTTTTACCTACCCCCTAATCATAGCTGACCTCTTTTTACACCTCTCAATCTTATCCCTCCATTGCATATGGTGTCTTCTATATAAGGAGATGTTTTCTTCATTATCAACCCTATGCATCCTGACTAACTCAATTGCGTACTCGACTACACTATGCTTTCGAACTTGCATATGTGATCCTACTTGCAACCACATTTCTGTTCTTTGTTGAGCTCTTGTGCACATAAAATCTGAGAGCAAATATATCAAGCAAGATCAATGGAGATAGGAAGAATGGAGATCCAAACCCTATTGGACATGTGATGGTATAATCTTTGTGATTTCATTTGATTTGCATTATCTTTGGTAATCTTCATATGTTATGGTGGATCTTTGTTGTTGTTAGGCTAGGGTTTTGAGGTTGAATTCATTTAGTCTTTCAACATTATTGTTATCCATTTTCACCGTATACAGATATCCCAACCAGTTTTGAATGTTTCAGATATGGATACAAGTCCACTTAGTAAATGTGCAAGTGTTTCTTTCTCAATGACTTCTGCCAGTGTAGGCTTTGCAAGCATATCCATACATTCCCTCTTATGTACACCAAGTGAATCCAATCTTGGACTCACCAAACCTCTGAGACTTCTTTCTCTCCAAATAATCTTGTCTGTTTCCTTTTCAAAAGAAAAAATTTGGTTCTCCAAGGTCAAATTTCTTCCATCAATGGATGTTGTAAGTGAAGTTAGTCCATCAAAAGAGTTAGCAATATTAGCAATCTGTTCATGTAACTCCTTTATCCTCTTATCTAAATTTGTTGTAAGAATTTTTATATTACAACAAACCCTGTAGATGTTAGTACATTGTTTCAAAGAATTTTCAATAAGTATAAGTTTCTCTTCAACCTTCCTCTTCTTTGTCTCAATAATCTTGTCAAAAGCGGCTTTCTTGGCTAGAGTAAATCTTTCAAGTGCTTGCCGGTTGGAAATCTGTTGCAATGATTGAAAGTTTTTAGATATGTGCTCTACCAATGCCTTAAGCTTGCTAGAAGAGCTTGCTTCATTTTCAATCATACAATCAAGAATCAATATGTGTAAAACTATTGTTGATTGATCTATTGTTCCTTTTTCTGCAGAACCTTCCTTCATTAGCTTTTGAGTAGCTATCATCATTAGCTCTATGGGACTCATCTCTGTGATTGATTTCTTCTCAACTTGAGAAGTGTCAATTGCCAAAAGTTTGGCTAGGGAATCAAATGTCGGTATGGTACTGGGTGGCTTATCAGTCTCATTTTCCTTGTCCTCTCTCAGTGTATCCCTTTTCTCATCCTCTTTTACACCAGTGGCTTCGCCACTTGGTGCAGTATCTATTACTGTCGGTGGAGTATTATCCACAGTATTATTAGTATCATGTTCATTACCTATATTACCTTGCTCAGACTGTACAAAATGTAGTCTCTGTTGGTTTAGTCTGTACACTCTCATTAGTTTTAGGATTATCTACTGGTTCATTCAAAATTTGATTTGAACTTCCTAGAATTCCTTTCCCTTTTGATCTGTTCAGAATGGTGGGAGATGTTGCCTTAGCAAATTCTTCTTGAGAAGTAAGGAAATCAGGATTCTTTTGGAAGAATTTAGCCCAACCATCTTTGGTCTCATTTATTATTTCATTGACTCTACCCATCATTAAGCTTATTCTCCAAGGTTTTCTACTAAAGATTGTTCTATTTGTAACTTCTATACATCTTTTCATTTCCTCATTATTTATAGAGCCACACATAATCAAAAGTTCAACTTCTTTAATCTCTTTGTCCCTCCTGATTGCATTTAATCTCCTTGCATCTAACTTATTATATAATGATAAAGGAATTTCCTTCAAAATCTCTACCAAAGCCTTCTTATATATGTCTAAATGTAACAAAATTGCTTCTTCCATTTCATTTTGCTCATTATCATTTAAATATTCATATAAATTTGAAACATTCTTAAAGCTTCCATCTTTAGTTACCTCATCTATCAATTTTGCACAAGTCATTGGTGGGATGATGGTAACATTACCAGATTTAATTTCTTCATCTATCGCACTCTTTTACTTCTTGTTGGGGGTTGTAGGAGTGGATGGAGAAGGTTGCCTCTTTTGAGTAGGTTTCCTTGCCAGCAGTGTGGATGTTGTTGTTACCTTTCGTACTAGCTTCCTCCTTGGTTCCACCTTCTTCTCTTCTACCAGAGGCTTGTCATCTTTCTTCCTCTATACCCTTTTGAATGCAAGAGGTTGATTATCCTCTGGATTAGAGTTAGAAGTGATAGAAGAAATGAAAGTCTCAGGCCTCTTTACCTCAGGAGCACTAGCTGTTGCCGGTTGATATACTAGTTTAGATCTAGAACCTAGTTCTGTATCTATCCTGTGAATTACATTTTGAACAAATGCAGGCATTTTGTCTATTTTCTTTTCCCTCATTTTCTTGTTGAAACCAATTTTAACCTCAAGAGCCTTCTCCTCTGCACTACCAAAGTGTTTAGCTTTATCATCCAAAGGAGCACCAGTCAACATTTTAGCATATAGTTCTAAGATGCTATCATCATCTTCATACCCCAATTTAGTGACCCATATTTTTCTAGCTTCCACTACTTCCACAAGTGTCTCATCTGTTTTTACCATGAAGCAAATAGCAGTGGAGCATTTCTTCACAATGTGTTTGGAGATTCTTTCCCTTAGTCTCATGTTCTCCTGAAAAGTTTTAAAGTATCCCCAAAGCTTCTCATCCTTGTTACTGCCAAGATCAGTGATAGCATCTTTGATCTGCATACCTACCAATATGTCATGAGCCCAACGTTTCTTTCCCAAACCTGGTTGCTCATTCATGAAGTATAACATCAAGTAGACAATAAGATTTCCAAACCAGAAAGTTCCTTTCTTAACACCTATTGTTCTCAAATTATGATTCCCTCTAACATCCCTAGTAATAAAATAATAAACTCTATCCGTAGAAGAGAAATCAAAGAGAAGGAAAACTTTAGAGCAACATATGACAAGGTTTTATGACCTTCTACAATTCAAACTTATAAAAGTTCAGGCGGGTATACGCTAGGTGAATTCTTTCACACTTTTAAACAAAACCCACAGTAACCATTGTACCGAAAACTAGTGGATTTCATCACCTTAGAACTGACTGAAATAGAGAAATAAAACTTAAATTCATATTCAGTATTGACCTACAAGATATGCAGAAGAAAACTACAATAGAAATTAGTGCCTTATCCAGGCCACAAAGTCATCTAAGTTTCTACAATACTTCCACAATCAAATATCTCCACACATCCCGTCACCTTGGCTTCTATAAAACCCCACATATACCTAACATACGTAAGAATTAACCCCTAGCAAAACTAGATTGCATTCATCAAATTCAAAGTCTTCAACAAAGAATTTACTGATAGAAGTGCTTCATGCATATTTAATTTCCGTCCTGAAGAGAAAAGCTAAGAAACTCTCCTATTTAAGATTACCTTAAAACCCATATTCAAATGAATAACCCTAGATTATTCAAATCGAAAACAGTAAATATTTGCAAACACATTTGAAGACAACACAAATTCTAGGATCAAAGTTGATGGTCTGTATATTGATATTATCTCAGAAAATATTACAAAAACATTTGGATGTTCTTCATGATTCTTGGAAAAGAGCTCAGATTAATTTCTGCAACATTTCTTTACAACTCCTTGCAATCCCCTTACATTGGTCTTGGTATCCATTTATATAATCATGGATGCAAACAAGCTTCGGACCATCCTTTCAAAAAGTTTGTTACAAATACTACTTCACTCAAGAAGCAGTTACATGTCCTTTTCTACTTCAATGACTTCTTTAGTTGGTGGCTCCTCCGCAATACCCTCTAACCATTTAGGAACGCCTTCTAACTATTCTGGAACATGTTCTAACTGTTCCGGAGCATCTTCTTCTTGAACGTCCACATCAGCCACCACATACTTTTGGGACCATCCTTGGAAAACATCATCATTAGGCCATGAGTGACCAATAATTTCTTTATTCAACTTTAACAACTTTTTCTAGGTGTTCCTCACTTTCCTTACCTCTGAATCCAAAAACCCATAATGAGATTTGATTTTCTCTATTTCCTCAATTGTTTTAACAAACAAAGAAGTGTCATCTTTATTGATTATTTCATTTACCCTTAAAGATAAATTAGCTCCTAACTCATCTAGCCATGCCTGTTTATCCTTTAACTGATTCTGGTTGACAAAACCTCTAGGGAACAATGCAAATTTATGCTCGGTATATTCTTTCTGATACAAATTAGCTTTTCTTTCCACATTAGCTCTTCCTTCAGCCAACTTTGTCTATCCTTTTGCCAACTTACATGTAGACTTCATAGTGACATCAGCCCCTACCTCATCATATGACGCACACATCAGTTCTAAGTCCACTTCCCTAGGCAACCATTTATTCATAATAGGCTCTAAAATAGCCTTATCCTCATTCAACTCATTAAGAGTATCCAAAATTCTTTTCATATTGAGATATACTGTAGGAGCATCAACAGTGTCAGCAAAGCTTGAAGTTGTTGCCTTTATCTTCTCCTCATACTTGCTTGCAAATAAGGCCTGGGCCTGTTGCAACTTTTCCATTTCATGTTGATAAGTCTCACCCGGTTGGAAACTAGAAGGCATAGGAGAAGGAGGGAATTCTATAATTGGACTAGTAGGTGGGGGTCTTGCTGGACAGGAAGCGATCATCAATGTTGAAGGCTCACCTTGATGATGTTGACTTGCCAATTGACTCTGGAGTTTAGTGATGATGCTATCCCTATTGGCTATTCCTTCCTTAGCTTCATTATAAGCTTTTAAAATTGTCTCCAACTTCAATTGGAGAGTAGCCTTTTCTTGGGCTTCTTTCTCTACTATTGCCACATTAAACTTTGCAGTTTCTAGAACAATACTAGCTACTTCCACCACTCCTATGTCCTAAACCCTCTTGACAATCATTCCTCCAAAGAGGCTAGAATCTGAGGCATTCTTCTTCTTCCTATTCTCATCTTTCTCTAATGACCATAGGAAAAGAGCGGCATTATCCTTGTTGAAGGTCACACCTTCCATTGGCTTTGTTTCCTTTCTTACTACATAAGTATCAATGCATCAGCTATGTCCCATTCAAGGAGAATTAACACACTAGCTTTATCCAACATATCTCTCACTTTCTCAGGGGTGATTTCTTTGAAGTCCTCTATCATTTCTTTCTTAACTTCTTCTTCTACTTGGGCTCCATCTTTGAGAGGCTACTCATTTACCCTTTTCTCACATCTGATCTTGAATTGATCAATGTTCTATTTCCAAGGAAATTGTAGAAAAGCTCCTGATGTGATGAAGTTGCTGTCAGCTAGGAATTATTCACTAGCTTGCTTAACAGTAAGGTCCAATTCTTGGCCCTTTAACTCACCATCAGTTAAATCCATCTTAGAATTTGGTGGCTCTTCAGGCATCCCTTCTTGGGTCTCCTCATAAGTATAGGCAATCTCACCAAGACTCCCTAATTGCAATAATTGTTCAGTCACAACTTTATCATCTCCAATGTGGATAGGGGACTGAGATGGGGAATATTGAGGCTCATCAGTTTCAATTTCTTTTCCCACTTTTTGCCTCTTAGGGGAATCCTGAATGTCTACAATATCTTCAATTTTCCTTTTCCCTTTTGAAGAGGAAGGCTCACCTGTCACTAGCATCATTACAGTGTACTTTGGTCTCTTGAGCATTGCATAGTCACCTGGTGGGATTGCTTTAGCAAAATAAGGCTTGGCCAAGACCATTTTAACCTTATCAGGATCATTTTGCATTATGGCTTCCCTTTTTTCCTTTAGGGTCTGCATTACATCTTCAAAATAATGAATCAGAAACTTTATTTTCTCCTCAAATGGGGTGAAGCTAGATAGAGGGTCATAGCTTGTGTCAAACTGATGAATAAAATCAAAGGCTTTCTTATATGCCACCCACTTCTCCTTCCTTAGTTCCTGCTCATCTAAGGTAAACTCATTTCTAATCAAATCCTTAGGAAACTGAAATTGATGAAGCCTACCTCTGCACACTACTCTTTTCTTGAACATGCCATTGAAGAAGTCCTCAGGGTCTGCACATCTTGACACCACAGTTGATAACCTATATGGTTTAAAGAAATCTTCAAAGAATCTCCATCCACCCTTAGTGATTACAAAATGGTGGGCCATGGTAACAGTTGGGAAAATAGTCCCTTTACCTCTGTTAGTGAACTCAGCTTCCTACACCCCTTCTATCTGTCTTAGCACTTCTACAATCCCTATTTTCAACGGGACCTAATAGGGTAGTAAATAAGGGGTGCCTCTAAATCCAAACACTCTGAAAACAATAGACATGGGGTACAAATAGATGTCTCCCCAATTATGAGCAATCTTGATATCCTCTGCAAACTCCTTAGGTCTAATAAATTCCAAAAGAGCTTTAGGTATTCTAGGGTTTTCTCTACATAAGAGGATTTTGATCTTAGATGCAAAGCATCTATCAAGCTTCAAATAATTGGCATCTTCTCTATCCCATGAAAAAACAATACTCCACAATTGTACTGGCATTTCCTCATTATCCTTTACCTTAACCAGGTTCATCTCCTTTGCAAAGTAATTAGCACCCTTGAATAGGAACATGTGCATTAACATAGAATACCATCCAAATGGCTTGTCAACTTTACCATTCTTGATTCCTACTAACCCTTTATGAATGGCATCAACAAGGTATGAAGCATAATCAAATGTAATGGCCAAAGAAGGATTCAAAATTTGGGCAATCATCAGCATATGGTTGGCATATTCTTTTCAGAATCTTCCCCAAAGATCTGGCATAAGGCCCAATATATACCCTCAGCTCTCAGGGTGAATAAATTGAGGGAGAAAGGTTTTATTATGCTAGGGCCTACAACTGTCAAACTCCCTATTTTCACAAAGAAGTCTCGTAATGGGTCATTCTATGGGACTAATTAAATTTGAGCCAAAGTTTATAGGCCCACTTCAAATTTTTGCTTTGCATCTCCAAATAAGTCAGTTTGAATGGCCTAGTTAGCAAGGGGGTAAAATGGAGCCAGTTGATTTTCAGAGAGTAAGGCTCAGAATTCATGTCCCACACCTTTCATTTGGCCTATTCAGTGATGTGCAACTTTCAGATTTCAATTTGGATATTTATGAGGTACCCATTTTGAGGGGTGAGCTAGAAGTGCATTTTAGGCACAAATGCAGATTTTATTGAGTAGCCTTATTTGAGTGATTACATCTTTTTCCCTATTGATCATCATGGAGAAATTAAAAATGGATTCAATTGTATGCATTAATGTGAGTCAGCTTACAAAATTTCAGGTCTTGAAGAATCCATTTGCTCAGTTTTTGAAGTCAAATCCATTTGCAGTTTCTATGTTTTGGCAAGTCCCTATTTCGCACAAGTGTAAAAGTTGCCTCAATAAGTGTCATGTCAGAATGTTTGTTTTGGGCTAATTTTGGGTTAAATGATGAGCTACGTTTCAAATTTCAAGGCTCTACCAATCCGTTTGATTGGTTTTCAAAAGAGCTCATTTTGCCATCAAATGCAGATATCCGTACTTTCAGTGCTTTATCAGTTAATGTAGCCATTTTTGTGAGTGCACCATTTTCATCCTGTCAGTCCAGTGATCAAATTGAGAATTTTAAGTTTTAATATGTACTTTAAGGTACCTATGTTCCAAATTTGAGGGCCTACGGAGGTCGTTTGATATTTTTGAGAAAGAGGTCATGTGTTGCCAGAACATTGACTTCATCGAGTCCGCAGTGTCGACAAAGCTAGTTTGTCATTTTTGATGATTAATATCTCTTTGCTCGGGACTCATCTTGAGAAATAGTTTGGTAGAAGTCATCCTTGTATATCAAAGTATACGCTTGTTAGATGGAAAGATCCAGAAAGGTGTTTTAACAGGTTTGAAAATTACATCTTCGCGATTAAATGTGAACATGTGGCGTAATCACCTAAAGGTTGCAAAATTGAATCGGATGATCCAAAAATGATGCCGATCATTTCCAGAGGTATGTTTGAGGTCCGTGAAGCATCTCAGAGGTCAGTTGTGTGAAAAAAATAAAATTTTTAGTTGAACCCACTTTAGGGCCCGACCTGGTTCAGCTGCAATTTGCCTATGGGATGGTGAGATATGTTTTTAGTTATTTGTCGTTAATGGATTGATGGATGTATATTTTGCATACTAGTTTTAAACCTCAAGCATTTCAGAGAGATATCAAATTTACCAATGTATTATTAAGTGGCAAATGAAAGGGAGTTTTCAATTCTCAAGCAAATGCCATTAGATATCCTTCTTTAACGTAGTTTGAAGCTCCACAAACTTTCAACAAATGCTCCTGACATATTTGAAATTAATGCAATTGATGGCCATAATGCAAATCAACCTTCCCAGCATCCTCCTTCTGTGTTATGTTTTGAGGGGAGCATGTTCAAGTTTCAGTAGGTTAAGAAACTTCAAAGCAAGTGCAATGATGGCTGTGAATGCATTTTGAGAGGCATAGAACATCTTTGAAGAAAATGAAAATGTAGTAGTTAAGTATTCCTCTCCCTCACTGTGCTGTGTGGCATGGTGAAAAGCCACAAGCAAAACATTCAAATAGATTTAATGCTGGTAGTTTTTTTTGTGCCATTCTCCTCCCCCATGTTAAACATTAGGCAAGTAGAGTGGACTCCACAAGCTCCAGCATCCTCTAAGTGCCGTGAGCTACAGACTTCCCCTGTGCATGGTATGCTGGAAGGTAGGCAGAGGATGTCAACGTGGCAAGAGAAAAGGGGCTACAGAGATAAATGAACCCTAGCCAACACTCATCCCTCCCTGCTGTGCGTATTTTGGGCAAAGGTAAAGTTGAAAGGTTTTTTTTTTTCAAGCCAATGCAAACAGCAAATGAAATTGGTCTTTCCTCCCCTGCTACGCGGAAGTGGCAAATAATGGTTTTAAAACCAACGCAAAGTAAATGCTTTAGTAGCTCCTTCAGAATGTGCAATGTGGCATTGTAAAGGCATTAAAACATCCGTTTCAAATGCACATTGGTAGCAAGGGAAAATAAAGATGTGAAGTATCCTTTTTTCTCCTCCCTGTTGTGGTTGGGCGTTGAATTTAGCTATTGTAGAAGCCCCTCAGCAAACACATTTTGTATCCATTTCCCCTCTGCGTGACATGGAGTTGGAAGAAGGTGTGTGGTAATGGAGCTGAACGTGGTGGCAATGTTAAGGTTTATTGTAACAAATGCAAATGGCTTGTGGCAGGTGTAATGCCATCCCCTACATGGTTTTTGAAATAGCATTGAAAGTCAAATGCAAACAAAAACAGCAATCAGACTCTCCCTCCACGTGAGCCTTTCAAGAGAATGCAAATCAAATAAGATGCCAAAGACTCCTCCTTTGCTTAAAATAGAGGCATTCAAGTTTCAGAAGGAAGGCGCCATGAAACACTCAAGCAAAGCTCCAAAGTGCAGCTACAGGCAAAACATAATATCCCACATTGGCTGGGAAATGGTCTTTTTTAATGTTTATAAGGAAAGCTCCACTAATGTAATATGTCTAAGCCATAAAGGCTTTTGATGGATGGTGCCTGATGGGCGCCAAAGGTGGGCCCACATGTGAGCATGGATCCCGAGGTGATGGAGGAGGTGACTGAGTGGTGACTAGGTGGACCCCACGTAGGCACGCTTAGTGAAGCAGACAGGCAGAATTTTGTAGAGAAAGGCCAGCTTAACCAGTGAGCAGGTCTAAGATGATCTGACGAACTATGCAATTTCGCAGGCCAAAGATGCACGAGAGTTACACCCTGTGAAATGGCCAAATAAAAATGGCAAAAATGTAGTAGGTTAACTAGTGAGCATGTTAGATGTGGATCAACAACTTGCATGATTTCACGAAAGGAAGATGCACGCTTGTTAAACCCTGCAAAATGGCGAAAGGAAAAGTATGAAATGGTGAAGTCCAAGTAGCGTACACGTGGCAAGTGCGGTTAGTGTCCAGCAGGCGGGTCCCATCCCAATGGTGATGAGGTGGTGCATAGGTGGCGATGATGTGGCATTGAGGTGGTGTACATGTGGTGGCCAAGTGGCAGTGACAAAGCAGATGACATGGTGGTGATGAGGTGTCATTCCAGGTGGCACCCAGTGGACCCATTAGCCAATTAGATCCCGCCACGTGGCAAAGCGTCAGGACCAAATGGAGGCAAAAAATTAAAATTAAAATTAGTAAATGATATAGTTCAAACTATATTAAAATTCGAAAAATTTAAATGATGGGTCCATGTTGAGGATTAATTCGCTCAGGGTCTCAATTTTGGCCAAAATATAAAGTGTTATATGTTTTCAGAAAGCTATCAGAATGTCGAATCCGATTATGGAGTTGATTTTGGCAAAGATTAGATATTGTGGAAGTAGTTTGGTCGAAAATTAAATTCAGTTAGAGGGGAAAAACTTGGCAATTTTCAGTTGTAGATTTGATTCTCTTCCCTCTCCTTCTTATTCCCCATTCTTCTCAATTGTAGGGGTTCCAGTTTTGGAGATATTTTCTCCAAGAGAGAAATCCGAAATTGCAGGTTCCAGTGATGGCATCCTTTTATCAATGCAAATGATAGTGTGTTCATCTATGTTTTCAGTGTTGTCTTTATTGTAGGTTTAGTTTCAGTTTGCAGGTTCACACATATGCAAGGCATATGTGAGTTTCCATGAAATTGTTTCCAAAATGTACTCAGATTCATATAATTTCATATTATCAAGGATAATTTGAGTTGTCTCTTTTAGATTCCTCTAAGAATGTAATGTTGTCTTTTGGGTATTCTTCAAGGAAGGATTTAAATTCTAAAACCCAGCATTAATGATTTTGAATGCATATTGGATATATACATATAAGTATGGTGTTGTGATAGAGCAGAGGATTGTATTAATGTAAGGCATTAATACATGAAAATTTAATGTTGAAAAGAACTTGCATTTGAGATTTCTCATCTAGTTTTATGCATGACTCTGTGGCCTGGATAAGGCACTGGTCTCTTGTAATATTGAAAGGTTGTCAGAACACCATTTAAAAATAAAAAATCAGAATATCTTTTCATATTTTATGTTATGTGGAAGTGTCCCTCCATCTCATGATTCAAAAATGTTGAGTTGCAAGTGTGGATCTAGCCCATCTGCAGTTACCTCTTAGTTTTTGAACCTTTTGAGATCCATCTGCTTTTGATTGATGCAATCTTGTGTGTAATAGGTCTAATTAAATGCATCAAAGGTATACCTGCCTAGGTTTTGCAGAGCCTGAAGAGTAGAAGGATTCATATCCTTGTCATGTTGTCCAAGCCCTGAGGTGTTTCATTGATTGAGATTGGCTATCTCATAGATAGATTTGCAGGTATACTTGGGTTATCACTTTTGGTGAACAACAAAAATGGCGACTCTGATCGGGAAGTGTTGTAATAACTCATGTTGAATCAAATCCTAGAGTTGTGCCATATCCATTTGAGGAAAGAGTTATAAAAGTATTATAAATCTAAAAGCATTTTCAGATCTGTAGTTATGTGCCTGGTAGTGTTCTATGCCAAGTGTGGAAAACTTGTTGTCCTTTTATCTTTGTGTGAGTTCAAATCTATTCATGTTCTACAAATGATTTTATAAATTCTCACAGCAGTGAGTGGCGACTCTAAAAGATCTCTACACCAGTGTTCATTGTGGTAAAATTTTTAAAATATTTGGTGAACTTGTATCAAAGATTTAGCAGCTGCTTAGGGTTTTATGATTGTAGATCCCAAAGAATCTATTGAAGATATTTTCCCCTATGAAGGAGGTGGCGACTTTGTACGAAGATCAGTGTATAATGTTAGAAGATCTCAAAGAGATCTTACCGAATATCAGAGCAGCAATAGCAGCAACAAATTTACTCCAGGTATTCCTCAAAGTATTAATGAGACAATTCATGTTCCTTATGAGGTGAAAAAGTCACTATTCAAAGGAAAAGAAATTTACAATTTACATACTTCATTGAAATAAGTTTTTAGTCAGAAATATGGTGAGAAGTGTGTATGATTCCAAAAATTAGTGACTGCATATGTTTTGTAATGAATTTATGACACAATAAGATGCATGGTCCAAAAATAATGGTTCAGTGACTGTTATAAAACCTGATGGATCCAGATGTAGTTCCTAGATCCGTGAATCCTTTGTCAAATTTGAAAGAGATCAATATAGAAATTGAAAAATGTCTTCAAATGATCCAAGAGAGATTTGTCTAGTTGTTAAAAGGGAAAGTAGGGCTAAGAAGTAAAGGAGAATCATCATATGTCTTCTATGAAAGATTTTTAGCTGCATTGAATGAGCTTTCAACTGATAATAGACCCCCTGAGTCTATTTTAATTGAGATATTCTTAGAGCTTTATGAGCCTAACTCAGTTAATTGGTCTACTGCCTTCAGAGAAGAATGTTTTGAATCTATTAAAGAATTGATAGATATGATTGAAAGTAACCAATCTGAAAATATACACAAGATTAAAAATAATGAAGGAGATGAGCCCCTGAGCGGATGTACCTCCTATGATGTTGAATGTGATTATTCTCATCATGAAAGTTCAGATGTGTATTCAGAGCGAGAAGAAATTTGTGAGAACAGTGATTGTTCAACTAATCATGAGCCCGTTGAGGTTTCAGATGCTAATGATGTAGATCACCTTGTTGTTGATTTCAATCCACAAGATGTTTGCAACCCCAGTTATGAAACTATGTTGCAACATGTAGCAACACATTATGAGCAGTGTGATAAAGGATATGATGCAAATGCAAGTTGTTGTGATGATGAAATAAATGTGCATAGAGACATGAGCACTACAGATCCAATACCTTTATCAGATTGGGACAATGTTTACAGCTCAGAGGATGAAGCCAAGGAAAATGAAAATGAAGAAGGAGGTTCACTATGTAGTGAGCAAATTTCAGAACTCTTAACTGTTGATTTTCAGAGATGTGGATTCAAAAATGTGCCCAATCTTTCATACCCACTCAGTATATGTTTTGATTCTAATGATGTTTTTAAGGGTGTGAAGTATGATACATATGCTATTGATTCTTTCCCTATTTTTGATTTGAGTGATGGACAAGATGAAGATGCATATATGCTTGATAGGTGTGATAATGTAGATTCATATGTTGATATGAACTCAGATTTTGGTATGCATTGTGTGGATCTTGTTGTTAAAAAGAATGACAGATTTGAAGTAGTTTTCTCAGATTTACAAGTGGGAAATGAACCATTGACAAGTGACAATCATGTATTTTCATGTGTGCAAAGTGTTGATAGAAATTGTTATCAGCAAGACAAATTGCAGTCATGTTATGAGGATGTTTTCCTCTCTAGTTTGCAAGCCATCATTGTGGAAGAGTGTTCATCATTTGAGAAAACTAGCAATAGAGATGTGCCTGATGTTTTCAACTTTCAGAATAAGTTAGGCCACTTTTCATTTCAATTGGGAAAGAGTGGTAAAGAGTATGGCACTCTTATGTCACCTGGTGATCAGCACATTCAACATTCGTTTGGTTTTCAAGGATTTTATGATTATGAACATGCTACTGATTATGTTATGTGTGATTAGCTAATTAGAAATGGAAGTGTGATTGATCGAGAAGATAATAATGAAACTTTTAGCTTACCTCCAGTTTGTGAAAATAAAAATCATGTGTTTGACAGACGTAAGAATTGATTTTAGTTTGGATGGCCCGGGGCCATTTATAAGTTGTATATTGTGTATACTTTCTTTGCTTCAGTTGTGTGGTTTTCAATAAAGTGCCCTGCTATTTGGGTAGAATAAGGAAGCCCTGCTTTTTAAATGAGAATTGAGAGAAGAATGATCCCTTTTTGGGTGGTTTGCTTAACCATTGATTCTGGATTCTTGTGTTGATCTTGCAATCAACCATCCCCAGTCAGAGCCACTATTGGGAATAATTAAATTTGAGCCAAATTTTATAGGCCCACTTCAAATTTTTGCTTTGCATCTCCAAATAAGTCAGTTTGAATGGCCTAGTTAGCAAGGGGGTAAAATGGAGCCAGTTGATTTTCAGAGGGTAAGGCTCGGGATTCATGTCCCACACATTTCATTTGGCCTATTCAGTGATGTGCAACTTTTAGATTTCAATTTGGATAAGTTTATGAGGTACCCATTTTGAGGGGTGAGCTGGAAGTGCATTTTAGGCACAAATGCCGATTTTATTGAGTAGCCTTCTTTGAGCGATTACATCTTTTGCCCTGTTGATCGTCATGGAGAAATTCAAAATGGATTCAATTGTATGCATTAATGTGAGTTAGCCTACAAAATCTTAGGTCTTGATGAATCCATTTTCTTAGTTTTTGAAGTCAAATCCATTTGCAGTTTCTATGTTTTGGCAAGTCCCTGTTTCGACAGCTAGTCAGAGCCCTGTTTCGCAAAAGTATAAAAGTTGCCTCAATAAGCGTCATGTCAGAATGTTTGTTCTAGGATAATTTTGGTATAAATGATGAGCTACTTTTCAAATTTCAAGGCTCTACCAATCCGTTTGATCGGTTTTCAAAACAGCTCATTTTGCCATCACATGCAGTTATCCGTACTTTCAGTGCTTTATCAGTTAATGTAGCCATTTTTGTGAGTGCACCATTTGCATCTTGTCAGTCTAGTGATCAAACTAATAATTCTTAGTTTTAATATGTACTTTAAGGTAACTATATTCCAAATTTGAGGGCCTACGGAGGTCGTTTGATATTTTTGAGAAAGGCGTCATGTGTTGCGAGAACATTGACTTCATCAAGTCCGCAGTGTCGACAAAGCCAATTTGTCATTTTCGCTGATTAATATCTCTTCGCTCGGGACTCTTCTTGAGAAATCATTTAGTTGAAGTCATCCTTGTATATCAGACTACACGCCTGTCAGATGGCGAGATCCAGAAAGGTGTTTTAACAGGTTTGAAAATTAAATCTTCACAATTAAATGTGAAAATGTAGCGTAATCACCTAAAGGTTGCAAAATTCAGTCGGATGATCTGAAAACGATGCCAATCATTTCTAGAGGTATGTTTGAGGTCTGTGAAGCATCTCAGAGGTCAGTTGTGTTAAAACGAATTTTTTTTTAGTCAGACCCACTTTGGGGCCCAACTTGGTTCAGCTGCAATTCGCCTGTGGGATGGTGAGATATGTTTCCAGTTATTTGTCGTTAATGGATTGATGGATGTATATTTTGCATACTAGTTTTAAACCTCAAGCATTTCAGATAGATATCAAATTTACCAATGTATTATTAAGTGGCAAATGAAAGGGAGTTTTCAATTCTCAAGCAAATGCCATTAGATATCCCTCTTTAACGTAGTTTGAAGCTCCACAAACTTTCAGCAAATGCTCCTGGCATATTTGAAATTAATGCAATTGATGGCCATAATGCAAATTAACCTTCCCAGTATCCTCCTTCTGTGTTATGTTTTGAGGGGAGCATGTTCAAGTTTCAGCAGGTTAAGAAACTTCAAAGCAAGTGCAATGATGACTGTGAATGCATTTTGAGAGGCATAGAACATCTTTGAAGAAAATGAAATGCAGCAGTTAAGTATTCCTCTCCCTCGTTGTGGTGTGTGGCATGGTGAAAAGCCACAAGGAAAACATTCAAACAGATTTAATGCTGGCAGTTTTTTTTTGTGCCATTCTCCTCCCCCATGTTAAACATTAGGCAAGTAGAGTGGACTCCACAAGCTCCAGCATCCTCTAAGTGTCATGAGCTACAGACTTCCCCTACGCGTGGTATGCTGGAAGGTAGGCAGAGGATGTCAATGTGGCAAGAGAAAAGGGGCTACAGACATAAATGAACCCCAGCCAACACTCATCCCTCCCTGCTGTGTGTATTTTGGGCAAAGCTAAAGTTGAAAGGTTTTTTTTTCAAGCCAATGCAAACAGCAAATGAAATTGGTCTTTCCTCCCCTGCTGCGCGGAAGTGGCAAATAATGGTTTTAAAACCAAAGCAAAGTAAATGCTTTAGCAGCTCCTCCTTTAGAATGTGCAATGTGGCATTGTAAAGGCATTAAAACTTCCATTTCAAATGCACATTGGCAGCAAGGGCAAATAAAGATGTGAAGTATCCTTTTTTCTCCTCCTTGCTATTGTTAGGCGTTGAGTTTAGCTACTGTAGAAGCCCCTTAGCAAACACATTTTGTATCCATTTCCCCTCTGTGTGACATGGAGTTGGAAGAAGGTTTGTGGTAATGGAGCTGAACATGGTGGCAATGTTAAGGTTTATTGTAACAAATGCAAATGGCTTGTGGCAGGTGTAATGCCATCCCCTACGTGGTTTTTGAAATAGCATTGAAAGTCAAATGCAAACAAAAACAACAATCAGACTCTCCCTCCACGTGAGCCTTTCAAGAGAATGCAAATCAATAAAGATGACAAAGACTCCTCCTTTGCTTAAAATAGAGGCATTCAAGTTTCAGAAGGAAGGCACCATGAAACACTCAGGCAAAGCTCCAAAGTGCAGCTACAGGCAAAACATAATATCCCATATTGGCTGCGAAATGGTCTTTTTTAATGTTTATAAGCAAAGCTCCACTAATGTAATATGTCTAAGCCATAAAGGCTTTTGACGGATGGTACCTGATGGGCACCCAAGGTGGGCCCACACGCGAGCATGGATCCCGAGGTGATGGAGGAGGTGACTGAGCAGTGACTAGGTGGACTCCACATAGGCACGCTTCTCGAGGCAGATAGGCATAATTCTACAGAGAAAGGCTAGCTTAACTAGTGAGCAGGTTCAAGATGATCCGACGAAGTGTGTGATTTTGCAGGCCAAAGATGCACGAGAGTTACACCCTACAAAATGGCGAAATGAAAATGGCAAAAATGCAACAAGTTAACCAGTGAGCATGTTAGATGGAGATCAATGGCTTGCGCGATTTCACGAAAGGAAGATGCATGCCCATTAAACCCTGCAAAATGGCGAAAGGAAAAGTATGAAATGATGAAGTCCAAGTGGCATACATGTGGCAGGCGCATCTCATCCTAGTGGCGATGAGGTGGTGCATAGGTGGCGATGATGTGGTATTGAGGTGTGTACATGTGGTGGCCAAGTGGCAATTACAAAGCGAATGACATGGCGGTGATGAGGTGTCGTTCCAGGTGGCACCCAGTGGACCCTATCGGCCAATCAGATCCCGCCATGTGGCAAAGCATCAAGACCAAATGGAGGCAAAAAATAAAATTAAAATCAGTAAATGATATAGTTCAAACTATATTAAAATTCAAAAAATTTAAATAATGGGTCCATGTTGAGGATTAATTCACCTAGGGTCTCAATTTTGACCAAAATATAAAGTGTTATATGTTTTCAGAAAGCTCTCGGAATGAGGAATCGGATTATGGAGTTGATTTTGGAAAAGATCAGATATTGTGGAAGTAGTTTGGTCGAGAATGAATTTCAGTTAGAGGGGAGACACTTGGCAATTTTCAGTTGTAGATTTGATTCTCTTCCCTCTCCTTCTTATTCCCCATTCTTCTCAGTTGTAGGGGTTCCAGTTTTGGAGAGATTTTCTCCAAGGGAGAAATCTGAAATTGCAGGTTCCAGTGATGGCATCCTTTTATCAATGCAAATGACAGTGTGTTCTTCTATGTTTGCAGTGTTGTCTTTACTGTAGGTTTAGTTTCAGTTTGCAGGTTCACACATATGCAAGGCATATGTGAGTTTCCATGAATATTGAAAGGTTGTCAGAACACCATTTAAAAATCAAAAATCAGAATATCTTTTCATATTTTATGTTATGTGGAACTATCCCTTCATCTCATGATTCAAAAATGTTGAGTTGCAAGTGTGGATCTAGCCCATCTATAGTTACCTCTTAGTTTTTGAACCTTTTGAGATCCATCTACTTTTGATTGATGCAGTCTTGTGTGTAATAGGTCTGATTAAATGCATCAAAGGTATACCCACTTAGGTTTGCCAGAGCCTGAAGAGTAGAAGGATTCATATCCTTGTCATGTTGTCCAATCCCTGAGGTGTTTCATTGAATGAGATTGGCTATCTCATAGATAGATTTGCGGGTATACTTAGGTTATCACTTTTGGTGAACAACACATTCGTAAGATGCTCCCTCTGTACATTCTAAATCTGGGATAATGATTCAAAATCAATAGGCTCTAACAAACTGGAGGATTCACTGAGTTTGAAAGCTTTTATGAACTCATCTTGATTGATTTCAATCAGGACTAACCCCTTTATGTTTCAGATGCACCTTGCCACAAAGTCATAATTCTGTGCAATCAAAGTTAACAGGTTTGTATCCATAAAAACACTTGGGACCACAAGCTTTCCTACATCTTGTTCCCATATGCCATTCACAGGAGTTGGGGAATTTCTTTGCCCAAAACTGACTTTGAAAAGTCCTAAGCCTGACATTCCTATTTCAGGGTCTCTCAACCAATTACCCTTATCATACAAGCCATCTCCAATTTTTAGATGAGGGTGTTTGGGCACTAATTCTTTGATCTTAGCCCCAACATTAGTGGACATAGTTAATTGTTCTAAAAAATCATCACATATATTTCGTTCTTGGTAGTCCACCTTCCTGGTGAATTCTCTTCTAGGTGCCATTTTGGACGAGCAACAACGCCACCAACAACTAGCACAGACCTCTAACAAAGTAATTCACAGGGCAAATATTTTAGAACAAACCAAATTTATCAAGAAAAGCACAAAAAACCTGATTATTCACCTAAAAAAAATTGCTCTGCAACAATTCGCTTGCAACAAACTTCAATGAAATGATATTAGCAATCAAGTTGATGCAGACTACAAAAGAAAAGTTGGCATTTAAGTTTTTTAGGAATTAACTCTACATGCTTCGGCTTTCTTTTCATAATTGAATTCACCAAATCAAATTCAAAAATGGCTCCAACGGGTCATGATTCCTCTGTTTCACTCTTTCACTATTTTGCAGCATAAAACCCGTGCGCTTTTCTTTCATGAAGCAATGTTGGCCATTGGATCACGGGAACTTGCCTTGTCTTTACCTCTACTTAATCTCTATGCTTAAGTTCTGGGCCCTACCATCTTGTCGCCACTTCGCAATACTTAACGATCAAGCACTTCCCCTCCACGAATCCATGCCAAGTGTTAGATCTAACTCAAGTCACCCAGCCTTTTATTCTAACCAGGACTATCAATCTTTCTAACTAACCGCACCTCACCCTGACGGTTAGTGGTTTTCCCCATTTCGTAGAGGTTAATCTGTGGGCATCTTCGGGCCACAAATCAACATGAATCATTTTAATCAATCTTGAGATGAATGCCTTTTAAGTGGGCCCTGCACCCAGGAATCACTTACCCCACCTTTTCATTAGTAAATACATGCCACATGGCAGTCAGACATTAGCCATGGCAACTCACTTGGGTTCCATTCTGGATCTACCACGTGCCATCTTTTATCACTCCCACATAACCACTGGTTGAACCTTGGTGGGCCCTTAACAATCTTTTAGAACTACGTGTCACTTGACATGTCCCTATTGAGCTCCACAAAAGTAACAGCTATTTTGCCATATCACACCTACGTGTTACTTCCACCTATCTTTCGTGACTTTGCGAACACTAATCATCATTCAACTTAAGGCTATGAAATCACGAGAACCATTGGATCAAAACAAAGATGAATGCCTTTTAAGTTCGTGCTTAGCCTGCCCTTTGGGCCCACCAACCCTTTTCGCCACTTCGCGATGAGTAAACCACAAGCATCTCTTGGCCGCGAAACAATGCGAGCTACCGATCTTTGCCTGACCTAATCATTTTTTAACCGAAGGGAAAGTCTTCATTGCTGGGTCTCGCCAACCCTTTTTGCCACTTCGCGATGAGTAATCCACGTTTACCTTGATCTCACGAAATCACGTTGTTCGATCAGATGGGATTTGCTTGGTATTTAACTTTGGCTCAAACTTATGTGTCAGGTCCACCTTTCTCCCTTTCGCTACTTCATGATAGATAAATTGTGAGCACTTTTAGGTCACGAATCAACGTGGACCGTCAGATCAACAAAAAGTTGCGTGATGCTTACAAGGCCCGACAAACATTTAGAAAAACATGTATTTAAAAGCAGGAATTAAAACATTTGAAGGGACTACCTAGGTAAGTTACAAGGGGGGAACATTTTCATGACAAAGGGACCCATTACTTAAGTGAATAAAGTAATGCAGAAACAGAAGCCAAATGGTTTTTATCAGTCATTAAAGCGATTTAAAACCTAAACCCTAAACCCATTTGGACTTGAAACAGTCTTGAAGCAAAAAGAACAAACCAGACTCAAAAACATTACAGACTTAGCCAATAATGGAAAAAGCATACCCATTTTTAAAGAGTGATAATAGTGGCTCTGACTGGGGATGGTTGATCGCAAGGTCAACACAAGAACTCAGAAAAATCTGGAGAAATAGACCAAAACACAAGCCCAAAAAACAAGCAACATAAAGCAAACAAATATATACAAACAGAGGACCTACTGTGCATGGAATTCAAGAGAAGTAGTGTTTTAGGAATTGTCCATGCACTGGAAATTCCTGTACTTCATCATTCATATTCTTTAAAAAATATGAGTCATTTCCATTTTGACCACAAACGATAAAAGGGCCAATCCATAATGACTCAAACTTTTTATGCTTTCCCTTGTCTTGTCCTTTTGCATTCCACTGAAGAACAACATCACCGATTTGAAACTTTCTCAATGATGTTCTTTTGTCAAACAGATACTTAGACTACAATTGGATTTTTAGATTTCTCTTATGAACTAGAGTTCTAATCTCTTCCACTTCCACTATCTGAATCATTCAGTTCTCCATAGGTTCAGATAGCTCCATGTCTTCAACTTGCAAGAATTTATAAACTGGAAGAAGATTGTTTACTGGCAGTCTAGCTTGTGTACCATAAACCAATTCAAAAGGTGACATTCCAATGGCCTTCTTGATAGTTACTCTGTCAGCCCACAAGGCTAATTTCAACTTTTGATCCCAAGACCTCTTGTTCTCTTCTAGGATTTTCTTGATGATGTTCAAGAGGTTTTATTACTGGATTCAGCTTGTCTATTTCCTTGAGGATGATAGTGTGAAGAGTAAGACATGATTATTCCATGACTGGTACAAAATCCAACAAACTCTTCTGACCTGAAACTCATGACATTGTCCATTACTAATTTTGCAGGGATTCCAAATCTAGTTATAACATTATCCATCAGGAAGTCAATGACAACTTTACTTGTAGCTCTTCTTGTGGGAATAGCTTCGATCCATTTAGTAAAATAATCAGTGGCTACTATGATCCATCTATGACCTCTTCCTGATCTCTCAACAATCTCTCCAATACAATCAATGCCCCATTTGACAAAAGGGGGCTTCCACTGTGACTGGATTTAGGGGTAAAGCTCCTTCATACTTCAATTTGGATGAAATTTTTTGACATGGGTCACATTTCCTGACACGTTCATGAGCATCCTTGAATAAGGTAGGCCAATATTACCTAGCCCAAATTATCTTACCAGCAGTTGTCTTAGTAGAGTAATGGCCTCCACAGACTCCATCATGTATTTCAATCAACACCCTTTTAGCCTAGAATTCATCCAAACACATTAGTAGTTCTCCATCTCTTTTTATCCAAAATAAATCACCTTGAATGAGAACATATTTTTGTGACTTGAGTTTTAGAGTTCTTCTCTGATTATGTGTCATTCCTTCTGAAAATGTAGCATCTCTTAAAAATTGGACTATCTCTGAATACTAAGGTTGCCTTTCAATACTGGTGACCATGGTGTTATCAACTTCAACATTATTTACCTCGATATCAAGAAGATTTGATTCAGTCATGAGCTTTGCAAGGCCTAAACCTCTTACCAATTTAGTAATCTTTATCTCTAAATCAAACTCTTGAATCCTATTTATCCATCTGCACCTTTTTCCTACGACCTCAGATTGGGACAAAATGTCCTTGACTACAGCATGTGGAACATAAGCAACTACTTGTGCACTTACCAAGTAGGGTCTAAAAGCCTTGACAACTTTAACCAAAGCATATGCCTATTTTTCCATGATTTCATATCTTAATTTAGCTACCTGTAAAGACTTGCTATAGAAGGCTATTGGATGTTCATGTCCCTCATTATCCTTTTGCAACAACACTGTAGCTACTATATGATATGAAGCAAAAGAGAATAGAGAAAAGGGTTTACTATAATCTGGGGACTTCAACATAGGTGCTTCCTAAATGGCCTTTTTAATTTCAGCAAAAGCCTTTGAGGCTTCTTGATCCCAACAAAACTTGGTATCCTTCTTGAGAAACTTGACAATGGGCTTAACTATGTCTATAAAGTTTGCAATGAATCTTCTAACAAAATTTATTTTGCCTAAAAACGATTGAATACCTTTAACACACTTCAGTTCAGGCACTTTGTTTATTGGTTCAATTCTTTCAGGGTCTATTCTTACCCCTTCCTTGGAGACAATATGCCCCAGCAACTTCCCTTCAACAACAACAAAATGACACTTCTTGGGGTTTAATGACACACCAAATTCTAAAGCCTTATTGAACACCTTTTCCAAATATCCACAGTGATCATCAACCCTTTTGGAGAAGCATGTTAAATCATCTTGGTATACTACCATGATGATATTAATGAATTCTTTAAAGGCTACATCCATAGCTCTCTGAAATGTGGCTCCAACATCTTTAAATCTAAAAGGCATTCTAACATAAACATATGTTCCCCAAGGGGTGGTGAAAGTAGTTTTGAATTGCTCAAATTCCTTCACTAACACCTGATTATACCCTGAGAAACCGTCCATCATTGACAAAAGATCACAACCAGTTACTCTCTACAGCATAGCTTCCATATTGGGAGAAGAATAATTATCCTTCAAGGAAGCAACATTTAAATTTTTGAAATCAACACACAATCTTATGTCCCCATTCTCTTTCTTACTGGGACCAAATTGGAGACCCATGAAGAATGTCTTATAGGTTTAATAATCACTCCTTCCCTTAGCTTGGATAATTCTTGCCGCATCTTATCTTCTAACAAGGGATTAATAGGTCTCTCTTTTGTCTAAAAGGCTTAGCATCTAAAAGTAAAGGAACTTCATGTTGAAACAAGTCTTGTCTATACACCTTTAGGTCTTCATAAGACCAAGAAAACACATGCTTATACCTTTTCAATTAATTAATGAGATTAGTTCTTACATGAGGAGGCTAGTTTTTTCCAATGATTACCAACTTAGGGGATGATTCAGTCCCTAAATTTACTTCCTCCAAGTCTTCTGACTTGGTAGTAGATTGCTGATGCAGGTGACTATCATTATAACTGAACATGCCCTCAAGCTCTACCAACCCCTTAGCTATCTCATTTGTTTCCAACTGAACCAAGTCATTTCCAAATACAGTCTCTCTGTTGTCAACCACCTCCACCAATGCATTGCAGTCAATCTTCTGTCCATCATAATCATCTATGCCTTGTATGAACCTAAGAATATCTTCATCATCAGCAAAAGCTTGCCAATTGTACACATTATCAGGGATGGCAGGCCTAGACTTTATTTCCATAGTGGATATACCAGTTAGTGTTGCATCATCATCCTTTAATGCAACATTAGCTAAGAAGTCTGCCATGATATTCTTTGATCTTTCTATCCAATTAATAGAAAATGCACTAAAATGCTCAATAACATCCCAGACTGCATGTTTATATCTTTTCAATCTATCATTTTTTGATGCATATTTGGATCTTACCTGAGAGACAACCAATTCTGAATCTCCTAAAACTTTCAATAGTTGGATTCCATGCCTTTTTGCAACTTCAAGCCCCAATAACAGGGTTCATACTTTGCAGTATTATTTGTGCACTGGAAAGCCAATAAGAGAGAATACTTAAAAGTTATACATGATGGAGATACAAAAAGAACCCCTGCTTCAGATCCTTCTTTGGAGCAAGCTCCATCAAAGTACATTTGCCATAGACCATTTTGTTGTGATTCTAATTTGATCACAATGGGGTCAATATTCTTTAATGAGGTAAAATTGGTTGTAGTCTAAAATTATCAAGATCTACATCAATCATACAATTGAGCATATTAGGATCCACATTTTCAATTACTCTAGGAGCACGTGGTTCTCTATACAACTTGACCTGATTCCCATTGATTGGGATGGTAGCATAAGATAAGTCCAATTGGACATTTCCTCCTACTATTGTTGCCCACTATCTAGATAACAACATGCCATAATGAGGCTTAGTATCAGTGACAATAACATCCATTTTATAGGTTGCTTTAGGGAATGCTACTATTTTCACTTCGACATCTTTCATTGTACCTATAACAGGCACTTCTCTGTTATCCATAGCATAACATTTCCCATACACTGTATTCACTGATAATCCTAATTCTTTCATAACACCATAAGGCATTACATTAGCAGCTGCACTTGAATATATCATACAATTTTTAATCAGCCAGTTATTCACTAATAAAGTGACATAAAAAGGATCTACTTGTGATGGTTCTTGAGTAATAGCTGTTCCAACATAAACCTCTAGGGTTTGGAACTCCTGCTCCTTTTCATTTTTAACTGAACCGGTGGGTAAAACTATGTTACTGTCAGATATGTTAGAAAATAAAGACAATGTTGCTTCCCTATGTTCTTTTATTTTTAATAATTCTACTAATGGGATAGTAACTTTCATCTCTGTAAGAGCTTGAGCCATGTCAAATGTGGAATTACTGCTCAACTCAGTATTAGCTCTAACTCTTTCTGCCTTTGGCTTACTTGCCTTCTTTTTTGTGGCATCTCCTTGTGTATCATTGGTATTATTATCACCTATACTCTTGGGTACATCTTTAATTTGATCTTTCTTTCCTTGACCCATTTGAGGGGGGATGACACTACTTATTGTCTTTTTCTGAATAATCTCTTTTATGAGCATGAAACCAGGTTCACCCTAATCACTATCCTTTATGGTGCTCCTTAGGTTGTAATTGTGCTTTGCCTTAGCTATAGCAGCCTTGGTGAGATTTTTCACTTCTTCATCACTAGGTCTTCTAAGATGAACTTCTTCATCTTCAATGGTTACCACATTCAGTGTAGGATGCCAATCAAGTGTTAGTTGTCCTTGGTAGGACCTTTTACTGTCCAGCACATCACAGTCACTAAATTCACTCTACAGAGACTCCTCATCACTTTCTATAATGGTCTCAAACATGTTAATATCAGGCTCAACCTCTTGTTTCATGGACTCTTCTAAGGCTTGAGCAACTGCACACTGATGAGGGGAATGTGGCCTATCACAAGCAATACAACAAGGAGTGTTCTCCATGTTATGAACATTTTTTCCTTTCAAAGGATCAAGGGTGTCTTGGCTCTAAGCAATCTTAGGCTTACCATCCTTCGAATTGGTGTTATAAGTCATATCATGCAATCTAGGAGGTCTATCCTGCCATTTGTAGTAAGGCTTATCATTCTTATTTACTTTAACAGTTAGATCCTTCATAGCAGTGACTAACTTTTCTTTCTTATCCTCCTCCTTAACACCTTTGTTTGATTGATGTTTTGTTTCTTGCCACAGCCTACCATCAGTTCTTCTTCCCAGTTTTCCAGATGCTTTCCTATTGCTCTCCACATTAATAGCAATTCTGAATGCATCTCTCAGGCTATGTGGATTTTTTATCCCTCAGGATATAAGCCATATTGGAATCAAATGCATTGTAATAAGTGTTCAGGCACATGTTATTATCTAGCCTCATTACCTGAAACAACCTATGCATGGATTTCTAAAACCTAGCATTGAAATCAGTGACCATTTCATTATCAGATTTTCTGATATTATTAAATTCATTAAGCATAAAACTCACATTTGTTTTGTCACCATACTACTCTTGAAAGCAATTTTTAAAGTCCTCCCAAGACCCAATTCTACTAACAGGGAGACCTCTATACCAATCTCTTGCATCATCTACAAGGGACTGAACAAATAATTTCATTATAACATCTTCATCCACTATCTCATAATCATTTATTAGGTCACCAAAAGATTTTAAATGTTCCTCTACACTAATTGCATTATTTCCAGCAAACTTAGGGAGTCTGTCTCTTAACTCAATTGGAACATGGTTAGGATATCCAGAGATTCCATAAAAAAATAACTTCCTATACTGGTCTAAGTTGATGGGTCTTCTCTGGAATGGGTTAATGGCATTGTTATTACCCATGTTCATTTTTATATTGGGGGCTTGAGTTTGAGAAATTTGGTTATTCTGATTAATAATAGGGGCTTGACTAACTGTTGCTATATTAACAGGCAAGGTGGGTTGGATTTTAATAGGAGGGAAGGAAACATGTTGAGGTGTGGGTTTATTCAGACCTTTTGATGGAAAGATAATGGGTGGAGCTTTTAGATAGCCAATTTTTCTTTTAACCTCTTGGTTAGCAACCTCTAACTCAGCTTTCTCCAATTCCATTTGTAAGTCTTCTTTTTCTTTCCTCATTCTTTCCATCTCCCTTTCATGTGCTGATAATCTATGAGAGATTTCCACTATAGTTTTAGATCCCAACCCATCTTCCATGCATTTCTGCTTCCCTTTATCAACCTCATTTTTGACAGGTTGTGGGTCACTAAAAACCTCTCTATTTGGTTGGGTTAATGACTTACATGCTGGTTTGGCCTTAGGGACTAGAATTTCCCTGATCACAGGACCTTCATCCTCACTCTTTGCCTTTTCTTGAGCAAGGACCTCAAGATCTACAATCTATCTCAGAAGCCTGTCTCTTTCCATCAATTTGGCTTTAACTTCTCTCTCTTTATTGTCTTCCTTTTGGGTTCTTAAAGAGATGAGATGATGGACTTTTCTATTTAGGTCCTCTATCTCTTGGGATATCTTATCTTCATTAGGGAAAACTTCTTCTGAGTCTGATATATTGACTTGATCAATATCAATCAAGCTAATGTTTCCATCAATTGTCCTAGGTACAAAACTCCTGACTATATTTAAACTAGTTCTGTCTCTTCTAGAGGCACTAGTATGAGATATACCTTGATTTAAAATGTTAACATCTTCTACATTTCCAAACAAACCAGAATGGAAACCAAAAAAATCATGTTCAGATTCTCTTGAAGACGAATTTGACCTAGCATAGACAGGTCTTTCAGATATCTTACCCATATTATTGATTTTCTGGACCCAAGTAGCATTCGATGGCTCATGCAACACTAACCTTTTCTGACCCCTTCTTGACTGTTCAGGTAATTCTTCCTGCAATGTTTCATGAGGATGTTTTTTCATGAAAGATCGAGTATGCTTTCCTCCCTACATTGCACTTGTTTTCTTTTCAAAATTTCCTTATTTCTAAAAGGATTGGTTTAAACAAATAGAGTTGCCACCCACAAATCTATGGGAAAAATGAAAACAAGCTGGATTTCATAGTATGACTCTCCCCAGAAGAGTCACCACTTTTGTTGTTCTCAAATTATGATTCCCTCTAACATCTCTGGTAATAAAATAATAAACTCTGTCCGTAGAAGAGAAATCAAAGAGAAGGAAAACTTTAGAGCAACATATGACAAGGTTTTATGACCTTCTACACTTCAAACTTATAAAAGTTCAGGTGGGTATACCCTAGGTGAACTCTTTCACACCTTTAAACAAAACCCACAGTAACCATTATCCCAAAAACCAGTGGATTTCATTGCCTTAGAACTGACTGAAATAGAGAAATAAAACTTAAATTCATGTTCAGTATTGACCTACAACATATGCAGAAGAAAACTACAACAGATATCAGTGCCTTATCCAGGCCACAGAGTCATCAAAGTTTCTACAATACTTCCACAATCAAATATCTCCACACATCCCATCACCTTGGCTTCTATAAAACCCCACATATGCCTAACATACTTAAGAGTTAACCCTTAGCAAAACTAGATTGCATTCATCAAATTCAAAGTCTTCAACAAAGAATTTACTAATAGAAGTCTTTCATGCATATTTAATTTCCGTCCTAAAGAGAAAAGCTAAGAAACTCTCCTATTTAAGATTACCTTACAACCCATATTCAAATGAATAACCCTAGATTACTCAAATAAAAAATAGTAAATATTTGCAAACACATTTGAAGACAACACAAATTCTAGGATCAAATTTGATGGTCTGTATATTGATATTATCTCAGAAAATATTACAAAAACATTTGGATGTTCTTCATGATTCTTGGAAAAGAGCTCAGATTAATTTCTGCAACATTTCTTTACAAATCCTTGCGATCCCCTTACATTGGTCCTGGTATCCATTTATATAATCATGGATGCAAACAAGCTTCGGACCATCCTTTCAAAAAGTTTGTTACAAAATACTACTTCACTCAAGAAGCAGTTACATGTCCTTTTCTGCTTCAACGACTTGTTTAGTTGGTGGCTCCTTCGCAATACCCTCTAACCATTCAGGAATGCCTTCTAACTATTCTGGAACATGTTCTAACTGTTCCGGAGCATCTTCTTCTTGAACCTCCACATTGGCCACTGCATACTTTTTGGACCATCCTTGGAAAACATCATCATTAGGCCATGAGTGACCAATAATTTCTTTATTCAACTTTAACAACTTTTTCCAAGTGTTCCTCACTTTCCATACCTCTGAATCCAAAAACCCATAATGAGATTTGATCTTCTCTATTTCCTCAATTGTTTTAACAAACAAAGAGGTGTCATCTTTATTGATTATCTCATTTACCCTTAAAGATAAATTAGCTCCTAACTCATCTAGCCATGCATGTTTATCCTTTAACTGATTCTAGTTGACAAAACCTCCAAGGAACAATGCAAATTTATGCTTGGTATATTCTTTGCGATACAAATTAGCTTTTATTTCCACATTAGCTCTTCCTTCAACCAACTTTGTCAACCCTTTTGCCAACTTACATGTAGAGTTGATAGTGACATCAACGCCTGCCTCATCATATGATGCACACATCAGTTCTAAGTCCACTTCCCTGGGAAACCATTTATTCATAATAGGCTCTAAAATAGCCTTATCCTCATTCAACTCATTAAGAGTATCCAAAATTCTTTTCATATTGAGATATACTGTAGGAGCATCAACAGTGTTAGCAAAGCTTGAAATTGTTGCCTTTATCTTCTCCTCATACTTGCTTGCAAATAAGGCCTGGGCCTGTTGCAACTTTTCAATTTCATGTTGATAAGTCTCAGCCAATTGGAAACCAGAAGGCATAGGAGAAGGAGAGAATTCTATAATTGGACTAGAAGGTGGGGGTCTTGCTGGAGAGGAAGCAATCATCAATGTTGAAGGCTCACCTTGATGATGTTGACTTGCCAATTGACTATGGAGTTTAGTGATGATGTTATCCCTATTGGCTATTCCTTCCTTAGCTTCATTATAAGCTTTTAAAATAGTCTCCAACTTCAATTGGAGAGTAGCCTTTTCTTGGGCTTCTTTCTCTACTACTACCACATTAAACTTTGCAGTTTCTAGAATAGTACTAGCTACTTCCACCACTCCTATGTCCTGAACCCTCTTGACAATCATTCCTCCAAAGAGGCTAGAATTTGAAGCATTCTTCTTCTTCCTATTCTCATCTTTCTTTAATGACCATAGGACAAGAGTGGAATTATCCTTATTGAAGGTCACACCTTCCATTCGCTTTGTTTCCTTTCTTACTGCATCAAGTATCAATGCATCAGCTATGTCCCATTCAGGGAGAATTAACACACCAGCTTTATCCAACACATCTCTCCCTTTCTCAGGGGTGATTGCTTTGAACTCCTCCATCATTTCTTGCTTAATTTCTTCTTCTACTTGGGCTACATCTTTGAGAGGCTACTCATTTACCCTTTTCTCACATCTGATATTGAATTGATCAATGTTCTATTTCCAAAGAAATTATAGAAAAGCTCTTGATGTTATGAAGTTGCTGTCAGCTAGGAATTATTCACTAGCTTGCTTAATAGTAAGGTCCAATTCTTGGCCCTTTAACTCGCCATCAGTTAAATCCATCTCAGAATTTGGTGGCTCTTCAGGCATCCCTTCTTGGGTCTCCTCATAAGTATAGGCAATCTCACCAAGACTCCCTAACTGCAATAATTGTTCAGCCACAGCTTGTTCATCTCCAATGTGGATAGGAGACTAAGATGGGGAATATTGAGGCTCATCAGTTTCAATTTCTTTTCCCACTTTTTTCCTCTTAGGGGAATCCTGAATATTTACAATATCTTCAATTTTCCTTTTCCCTTTTGAAGAGGAAGGCTCACTTGTCACTGGCATCATTACAGTGTACTTTGGTCTCTTGAGTATTGCATAGTCACCTGGTGGGATTGCTTTAGCAAAAGCAGGCTTGGCCAAGACCATTTTAACCTTATCAGGATCATTTTGCATTATGGCTTCCCTCTTTTCCTTTAGGGCCTGCATTACATCTTGAAAATAAAGAATCAGAAACTTTATTTTCTCCTCAAATGGGGTGAAGCTAGACAGAGGGTCATAGCTAGTGTCAAACTGATGAATAAAATCAAAGGCTTTCTTATATGCCATCCACTTCTCCTTCCTCAGTTCCTACTCATCTAAGTTGAACTCATTTCTAATAAAATCCTCAGGAAACTGAAATTGATGAGGCCTACCTCTACACACTGCTCTTTTTCTAAACATGCCATTGGAGAAGTCCTTAGGGTTTGCACATCTTGACATTGCAGTTGATAACCTATATGATTTAAGGAAATCTTCAAAGAATCTCCATCCATCCTTAGTGATTACAAGATAGTGTGCCATGGTAATAGTTGGGAAATCCCTTTACCTCTATTATTCAACTCAGCTTCTTGCACCCCTCCAATCTGTCTTAGCACTTTTGCAATCCCTATTTTCATTAGGACCTGATAGGGTAATAAATAAGGGGTGCCTCTAAATCCAAACACTCTGAAAATAGTAGACACAGGGTACAAATAGATGTTGCCCCAATTATGAGCAATCTTGATATCCTCTACAAACTCCTTAGGTCTAATAAATTCCAAAAGAGCTTTAGGTATTCTAGGGTTTTCTCTACATAAGAGGATTCTGATCTTAGATGCAAACCATCTATCAAACTTCAGATAACTTGCATCCTCTCTATCCCATGATAAAACAGTACTCCACAATTGTACTGGCATTTCCTCATTATCCTTGACCTTAACGAGGTCCATTTCCTTTGCAAAGTAATCAGCACCCTTGAACAAGAACATGTGCATTAACATAGAATACCATCCAAATGGCTTGTCAACTTTACCATTCTTGATTCCTACTAATCCTTTATGAATGGCATCAGAAAGGTATGAAGCATAATCAAATGTAATGGCCAAAGAAGGATTCAAAATTTTGGTAATCATTAGCATATAATGGGTTGGCATATTCTTTTCAGCATCTTCCCCAAAGATCTGGCATAAGGCCTAATACATACCCTTAGCTCTCAGGGTGAATAAATTGAGGGAGAAAGGTTCCATTGTGCTAGAGCCTACAACTGTCAACCGCCCTATCTTCACAAAGAACTCTCTTAATGGGCCATTCCTAAGATGCTCCCTTTGTACATTGTAAATCTGGGCTAATGATTCAAAATCAATAGGCTCTAACAAATTGGAGGATTCATTGAGTTTGAAAGCTTTTCTGAACTCATCTTCATTGATTTCAATCAGGACTGACCCCTTTATGTTCCAGATGCACCTTGCCACAGAGTCATAATTCTATGCAATCAAATTTAATGGGTCTGTATCCATAAAAACACCTAGGACCACAAGCTTTCCTACATCCTCTTCCCATATGCCATTCACAGGAGCTGGGGAATTTCTTTGCCTGAAACCAACTTTGAAAAGTCCTAAGCCTGACATTCCTATTTCAGGGTCTCTCAACCAATTACCCATATCATACAAGCCATCTCCAATTTTTAGACGAGGGTGTTTGGGCACTAATTTTTGATCTTAGCCCCAACATTAGTGGACATAGTTAATTGTTCAAAAAAATCATCCCATATATTTTGTTCTTGGTAGTCCACCTTCTTGGTGAATTCTCTTCTAGGTGCCATTTTGGATGAGCAACTACACCACCAGCAACTAGCAAAGACCTCTAACAAAGTAATTCACACAAAAAATATTTTAGAACAAACCAGAGTTATCAAGAAAAGCACAAAAAACCTTAGTATTTGCCTGAAGAAAATTGCTCTGCAATAATTCGCTCTGCAACAAAGTTCAATGAAATGATATTAGCAATCAAGTTGATGAGAATACAAGTTGGCATTTAATTTTTTTAGGAATTAACTCCGCATGCTTCGGTTTCTTTTCATAATTGAATTCACCAAATTGAATTCAAAACTGGCTCCAGCGAGTCATGATTCCTCTGAGTGTTTCCTCTGTTTCACTCTTTTGCTATTTCGCAAAGCATAAAACCCGCGCTCTTTTCTTTCACGAAGCAACATTGGCCATTAAATCACTAGAACTTGCATTGTCTTTACCTCTGCTTAATCTCTCTGCTTAAGTTATGGGCCCTACCATCTTCTTACCACTTTGCAATACTTAACGATCAAGCACTTCCCCTCCATGAAACTATGCGAAGCATTAGATCTAACTCAAGTCACCCGACCTTTAATTCTAACTGCAACCATCAATCTTTCTAACTAATTGTGCCTCACCGTAATGGTTAGTGGTTTTTGTCATTTCATAGAGGTTAATTTGTGGGCATCTTCGGGCCATGAATCAATGAGAATTGTTGGATCAATCTTCAGATGAATGCCTTTTAAGTGGGCCCTGCACCCGAGAATCACTTACCCCATTAGTAAATACATGCCACATGGCAGTCGGCCATTAGCCATGGCAACTCACTTGGTTTCCATTCTGGATCTACCACGTGCCAACTTTTATTACTCCCACATAACTGTCGGTTACACCTTGGCGGGCCCTTAACAATCTTTTAGAACTATGTGTCACTTGACATGTCCCTATCAATCTCCACAAAAGTAACAGCTATTTTTCCACGTCACACCTACGTGTGACTTCGACATGTCTTTCGCGACTTCGGGAACACTAATCATCATTCAACTTACAACTATGAAATCACGAGAACCGTTGGATCAAAATACAGATGAATGTCTTTTAAGTTCATGCTTAGCCTACCCTTTGGGCCCACCAAGCCTTTTCGCCACTTCGCGATGAGTAAACCACAAGCATCTCTTGGCCACAAAACAACGCGAGCCACCGATCTTGGCCTGACCTGATCATTTTTTAACAGAAGGGAAAGTCTTCATTACTGGGTCCTGCCAACCCTTTTCACCACTTTGAGATGAGTAAACCATAGTTACCTTGATCTCATGAAATCATGTTGTCTGTCCCATCAGATGGGATTTGCTTGGTATTTAACTTTGGCTTGAACCTATGTGTCGGGTCCACCTTTCTGCCTTTCACTACTTCGTGATAGATAAATTGTGAGCACTTTTAGGTCGCGAATCAACGCAAACCGTCAGATCAAAAGAAAGTTGTGTGATGCTTACAAGGCCTGAGAGACATTTAGAAAAAGGCATATTTAAAAGCGGGAATTAAAACATTTGAAGGGACTGCCTAGGTAAGTTACAAGGGGGGGAACATTTTCACGACAAAGGGACCCATTACTTAAGTGAATAAAGTAATGCAGAAATAGAAGCCAAAGGGTTTTTATTAGTCATTAAAGTGATTTAAAACCTAAACCCTGAACCCATTTGGACTTGAAATAGTCTTGAAGCAACAAGAACATACCAGACTCAAAAACATTGCAGACTTAGCCAATAATGGAAAAAGCATACCAATTTTTAAACAGTGATAACAACACCTTTGATCTTGCCAAGATTTAACATTAATTCACTCCTTGACCATTCACACAAGTCATACTTTTCATTATTCTTTATCTTTTGTTATGCAGCGTGGATGCAGGAACTAGCAATAGAGTTCAACTGACTTGATTGAGTTACCTTGTAGCTGATGATCATGTTGACAAATTTCACATCAGTATCTTTAATGGTGTTGACCCTCATTAATATTCCATCATCGGTTGCGTCAGTGAGCTTCTCAACCGTAGTGTTGGAGATCTTCTTTCTTGATTCTTGTCCAACTTTGGGTAAGCCAGTGACTGCCTAAATTTCTTCTTTGGTGATCATGTGAGGCCAATCTAGCTAGATGAATTCATTATGGACCTTGCTCAGAACAGGATTCCGGTTAACCCTAGGCCTTCAATGATTTGATATTTTGGCTTGATTGTTCGAGAGCTGCCCAGTATCTCAGATTGATACATTCCCTTGATTTCCTCAAGGCCTAAATCCTGCAATGTGTAGTGAATATAGGCCCTGAGATCTTCCACGCCATCATGAACCCTCAAAAATGTGCCAATAGAGTCTTCCTTTATAGAAATTTGGGGAACTTCCTTGAAAATAGGTCTAAGCCTATCCTTAACCTCAACAACAGTGGGATTCACAATGAAAGTAGGAGCAAATGATGATCTGGATGCCATTTCAAAAAAATACCAGGATAACGATCGTCGATTAAAAGATTTTGATTACTTCTCAGATAACTGCTGGAAATTCTTTGGAATGCCTTTGCTCGCTCTTGATCACCTATGATTTGACTTTGCTTTTCTCTAGTTTGCTTGAGTGTTGGGTGAGTGAAAATGAGTCCATTTTCCCTATTTATTAGTGAGTAAACCCTAATTCATCACTGTCATAAATGCTTAGTAGTGCACCTTACCGGATGTTGATTTCATAGTTTTATGTTGGATAAACCTCCATCAATAATCAATACCACTCTCTAGATCTCTTCCGAGGAATATGCAATATTTGTAATGAATTTTCCAACCCCTAAGGCATATGCCTCAGTTACCAGTTGAATTTCCTGTCGGTGCAAGAATGCTTTGGTCTACCGATGGAGTCAATGGCACAGTTACTGATGTAGTTGCATCTCCACTTGGTTCTTCAAATTTTCTAACCCATCTCTTGGTGTGATCTTGTTGTATTTCATCTACCTTCTTCTTTCCTTTCTCATTTGCTTTATCATTACTAACCGGTGTAGTCTTGCTTTTGCAGTACTTAGCAATATGACCTATTTTGTTGCATGCATAACATGTAACATTGTTCTTTTGAATTGCTTTGACATATCCGGTATCATTCCTTGACCTAGATTGATTACCCAAATTTCCAAACTTTCCATATGCATGACACTTAACATTCATTCTGCAATCTTCTGACTTATGACCATATTTCTTACAATTTGTGCATTGAATGGGAATTGAATTGTAGTTTTGATTTGCTCTATTTCTACATTGTCTATCCATATGCCCAAATTTATTACAAACAAAGCATCTACCATTGAATTTGTAAGCATTAGATTATCGTACTAGTTTCCTCTAGTCTGATTAGTTCTACATACCAGTTGTCTAATCTTCATTTGCCAGTACCGAAGCTTTGGCCTTGTACAAATCCAAGACCTCTAGAATATTCATTCTTCCTTTGTCTTTTCAATAAATCATCCAACTGCCTTTGTCTTTTCTTTATAGTCATTATTTGTCTCTCTAGCTCTTGTTCATTATTCTAGGATTGTACCAAATCAGTTCTCAACAGATTATTCTCATGATTCAATTTGCCACACTCTTCAAATTTGTTCTTTAGAGATATAGCAAGATTTTCTTCCTTCTTCTTTCTGACCTCAATATCTTTTGACATCCTCATAGTCAGGTCTTGCAGTTCATTCTTCATGAGCATGTTTTCTTGACTCAATTTCTGACATTGTTCCTTTAGTGCATTTTTCTCTTCATCATCCTAGTTTTGAAAAAGTTCCTTCCTCTTAGCTTGAGAAGATGATAACCTTTCTTGCAGAACAAGAATGAATTCATTTGCAGAATTCAACTCATCTTGCAGTTTTAAGTTCTTCATCCTTTTAGCATCATAATCCTCAAGTGCCATCTCAAGTTCCTTCTCCATAGCCATGTTCAATGATTCTGGTTTCAGGATCTTCCGCAAGCTGTTAAACTTCCTCCGAGGTACCAGGATCTGATTCCAATTGTTGGAATACAATGAATCCAAGAACACTGAGAGGAGGGGTGAATCAGTGTTCTGTTCGTAATACAAGATTTTAACTTTTTATAACATACACATATAAAACGATAAATGAAGAAACATATAACATGAAGTAAATAAACCAGCCACATGAATGAACACCATAGCACATTGAATTTATACATGGAAAACCTCAAAGAGGAAAAACCACAGTGGGATTTGTGACTCACAATATCAATTCACTGGCCATATGAAAGATATTAAATAGCATGGGGGCCTACACATGTAGGAAGGCACACTACCTAGAGCACACTGCTCAACACAAAAGAGTCTCACTGACTACAAGATTTTGCTGAGATAAAACAGTAATGGTGAACTAACAAAATGCATCTGCAATGCCAAAAAGAGTTCCGATTATAGATTTGTTATGTACATGTTTATAAACCCTAAACCCTTCTACAATATCTCCTTTCCTCCAAGAATGCTTTACAAACCATCTACTAATCATAGCATGATATTACTTTCACATACAAATGATCTACATACATATCCTTTGCATCAATTTTTTTCTTCTACCTTGTCATATTTCAAAATGACCTAATAGACTGACTTATATACCCTTTACAAACAATATGCCTTATGTCGGCTTACAATATAAAATATATTCAATGTCAGCCCTATACAATAATTATAAAATAATTTTACAAATAAAACCTTCATTGAGGTGTTGGATGTCGGTGCCAGTGTCGATGATGATCGTGATTACTCCAATGTCGGTATCTGTCAGTGTATACCTCCAAATGCCAGTATCTATCGGTATATGCCTTCAATAGAATCTTGTTTCCATAAATGAAAACATATGAATCCAATGAGTGTCAATTACCAACAGGATGACCAAAAATTACATTATTTTATGTCACTGGATACCCTAGCAAGGGTTTGTGATAGTTTTCACAAAAAAATGATATAACTTCTTCAAAACATAATGAAATCAAATGAAAAAAAAGAAATATTTTAGGGGATTCACTCCTATTTCATTATAAAAGGTTTCTAATTCCAAGAGACATGTTTTCATAGATAAATTTGCAGCAGATTAGACTATTATGTCTGGAAAACAAGGAATATGCAAGGTAAAAACTTTACTTTTCATTAACTGTACACTCTTACATCGCCCAACTGACCCTTTGGTCAATGAAATAGGGGTATATATAGGTTATTACATCCTCCCCATGTTCATAGCTACCATTTTAATGTTAACCAACCTCTAACCACCTTTAATGCACTTTTTGCAACAAAATTCGCATTGACAACTTTTGTCAATTTTGACAACTCTTACATAACTTGACTCGAAACCTAAAATAGGACCTCTATGACCTCACACCACTATGAATACATTCAAATAGGCCCAAATATCCTCCATAAATTATGAAATACCCCATTTGAGGCCTTTGACACACTTTCACCTAATAATGACAATTTGACAACAATGAGACTATCAGGACCCTATATTGAACTCAAACATTACAAATTGGTCTCGAGGACCTTATTACATCTTGACATTTCATTAAAAATTGAAATAACTAAACAAGGCCAAAAATAAGCACATGGCCACTTAGATGCTCCTGCACCAGTGAATCAGTGTTCAACAAATTCAACTTTAATAACCTGATTTTACAACCACTTAATGCAAATGAAGAAAAGTAAGTGCAGAAACACAAAGCCAAGATCAGCAACACCATAACACCAATATTTTTACATGGAAACCTGGTTAAGGGAAAAACCATGGTGGGATTCAAACCCACAATATTAATATACTTTGTTAGAAGTATAAAAATATTACATAAGAGGAATGGACATGCATTCAGGCACACTTCCCAGAGCTCAATGCTCAATTACAAATAAGGGCTACAACCTAGAAGGCTCACTTCCTTACAAACTAATTATGAGATATAATATAGTTTAAACTATTTAATAGAATCAAAAAATGCCTGAGTATACTTTTGGTTAAGCACAAAACATAAGATCACACTCTTCTCTAATAGTTTGCATTATATCGGAGCACAAATCTTTCAACCATGTACATGAAACTGCACACAATCACTCTTACATGCTTCATACATCACCATTAACATTCCAAATGATCATATCAATCAAACTAATATATTTGCACCATCAAATCAAATTAATTCCATCTCAACCCAAAGACTGCATAACACAACATGAAATGTGTTACCCAAGTCGGCTCAATCTGATAAAAAAAAAACATCTAAGTGGACCAAAACAAGATTTCTACATGCTTTCCATATGTTAGCTCATTGACCTCGAACACACAAACAACCATAAAAAAATACTTCGCATAATCCATACAATGAATCTTCACACGCTACTGCACCAAACCACTGTTCTACTAGAAAAACCATCTACCAGATCTTCCAACCAACACCAAACATACCACCAGAGGCCACAAACCTAGAATAAGGTAAATTGCATATCTATAATACATCTCCTAGATTCACAAAGCACAATAATTGACCAAAATAATCCATTGACCACCAAATTGTACACTTTGTCAGATACATTGTTCTTCTTATCGAACTTCACTGGACCTCAATCAATCTTCCAAAATGAATGAATCATGAACTATGGATTGGATATTTGACTCAAGTTGCCATCAATGATGAGATTTTATCATCAATGCAACTTGCTAACATCCATATCTTCACATACCAAAAGAATACAAAGCATTCTTCCACTGGGACAATATATGTTCTTTCTTGCATATTTAAACTCCCACTACACCAACCTTTTGAAAACACCTCAAACTTTCTCAGTATCACTACCAGACCACACAACATTAGAACATTCACTTCTAGACCATCTAAAACATCCACACTATGTTAGGAATCCCACAGATACTAAGAGGGGGGGGTGAATCAGTATCTAACCGGTAATTAGAATTGCTCAATTTAAAACATGCAAAACATATTATAACAATGTATCAGTATGCAAGAAATAATGTAATGAATAGAATTAAAAGCATCCACATGAAAAGAACACCATAACACAAGGATTTAATGAGGAAACCCGGTGTGGGAAAAACCTTGGTGGGATTTGTGACCCACAATATTCACTTACTGGCCAATAAGAGAATATTACTTACAAGAGGGGCCTGCACATGCAGGAAGGCCAATTGCCTAGAGCTCACTGCTCAATGGGAAGTCTCATTGACTTACAATGTGGATTATACAAATCCAATAACTTGTACTACTTTACAATAGCATCTATAATGCCTGATCCAGTACTGGTTTGTGCTCTGTTCTTTACATAAAACCTCTAACCTATATTTCACATGATAGGTCTGCCTAATATCTTCTTCTTTTCGCTTACATCACCTTTTTAACTTACTTCCTTACTTACAAATTATCTATAATGATCTCTTTTATATATAAGAGTCATTTTACAATAATATCAAGTTGGCTTACAAATTTTTTACAATAATAAACAAAATATAATATAACAAAATCCTGTCGGCCTCTATGCCAGTAAACTTCCTTTCTTTGTGCCGGTGTCGGTGTCCTGAGTGCCCGTGTAGAGTGTGTTCATTGATGCTAGTGAACTATCTTGCTAGTGTAAAGCATTCCCGGTGTAATGCCTTGCCAGTGCCAAAGGATTGTAATGTTGCCATCAATGACAAAACCTTCAATCACCTACAATTTCTCATTGGAGTGTGCATATGCCAACAATATCCCCCTTTGGCATTGATGGCAACACTCATGAGAAATTTCAAAAGTGTATCCAAAAATGTGAAGTCCAAAAATGTTACCAAAAATGTGTGTGCTCCCCCTGAGCATATGATTCCTATGATGTTGAATTTTCTCATCCCACTACTCCCCCTTTGGCATTAATGACAAAGGTTATCAAGATGTCAGTAGAGTTTATGGTTTCAACCTTGTAACTGGGTAGTTATAATTTGAAATAGATCCACCAAAATCAAGTTTATACTCTCCATAAACTTTTTACTATCTCTTATTGTTGTCTCTATTCTTTTAGCTGTACTGGTGAGATGCTGCAAATGCTCTGTCGATGTTTTCTGACCCTGTATTAGTGCCTCAGATATTTCCTTTCGCAATGATGCTAGATAGTCCAATCTTGGACTCAGTTTTAATCTTAGATGATTTGCCTTATTCACTATTCTCTCCTTTTCTCTTTCCAATTTAAGTAATTCTTCTTCAAAATTTGTTATCTTCTTTTCAAAAATTGATAATGTATCAGGTGAGTTAACAAAATTATCTACAAGTTTATTGATTTCATCTTGTGCCTTTCTCATCTTCTTATCTATATCTATAGTCAAAAAGTTTGTCTTACAGGTGTCTTTGTACAGAGTTTTGTACTCTTTCAATAAATTACACAGTTATGGTAAAAGTGTGTCAAAATCTCTAGTACACTTCTTTATCTGCTCATCAAAGAATCTTTGCTTTTCAATTTCCAATTTATCCTTCAGTGTCTCTTCCTTTATTTTCTCAATGTTTTTTGTGATATATTTACACAAGGTATCAAGTTGTCCTAAAGAATCTTTATTGTCTATATTACAGTTAGGAGCAATTACCTTCAAAATTGGTATGGTGTCATCTATTGCCTTATAAGCTTGTGAGTTGCAATCTGCTATCTTTTTAATTGAATCTGAGAGTACCTCAGCCACATTAGTTGATTTGTAGCATGATGATGAGGAACCTACACTCTGAATACCACCGGTGGAAGTAACCAAACTTGTATTGACCTCTGGTAGGTTTGTTTGTGTACTTCACCAGTTGTCGATGGCACTGTTTCCTCATGAACCTGTTCCTGTTTCTATTGTTGTTCCTGTTTTGGAGCCTTTTTCTCTATTTGTTTCTCTGTTTGTTGCATTGTCTCAGTCTGAGTCTGAGACTCTACCTGTTGCTCTTTGTCATCTGTCGGTTTCTCTTGTGTGTTTTCAGTTTGCTCATCTAGCGGAAGCTCACCTGCCATGTCAGTCTTATCAGTTGTATCTTTGTCTACCAAAATGTTGATCTTTTGAGTATCGACATCCACTATATATTAGACTTTAGGATTAGGATTAACATCCTCTACATCCATACTTTCAACTGTCAATTGATCTTTTGTTGCTGTTGTTGTTACCAATGGAGTATTCAAAAGAGGCAGTGGGGATAAGTTATCTTTAACTTTTATGCTCGGAGGTCCACCAACCTTTCCTTTACCCTTGTCTCTTTCCTTCTTATATACCTTTATTGGTTTGGGGTTCCGGTATTCCTCCTATTTTTCTTTTTCTACTAGGAAAATGTCCCATGAATTTTTTGTTTCTTCAGTCACCTCATTAAATCTTCCAACCATTAAAGCAATGTGCCGGTGTGCAGTAGAAAATACTGACTGGTTGGCTTCAGCAATTAAGTCATCAATTTCTTTGGGTGAATTCACTAGATATACAACAAGTAGCTTTTCTATCTTGATTTTCTTGTCAAGTTCTATTACTGCTTGTCTCCTTGCTTCCAATCTTTTGAATAGTTCATCTGCTACTTCATCTACAACTTCCATCAAAAATTTCTTATACATGTCCATATGTAATATAACACTATTTTCTACTTGTTCTTTTTCATCTGTTGTCAAAGTGTCATATAGTTTCTCTATATTCTTAAATTTCCCTTCCTCTGTAATTTCATTCAATAGTATATCAAGAGGGGCCAAGTCCTTATTTGTCCTCTTCTTCTTCTTGGGTGTCAGATTCTTCTTCTTTGGTGTAGCCTTTCTTACTAGAGATCTCACTGCTTGTTGTTTTTGTCTTGTCCTCCTAGGTGAGGGTGTGGTTGTTGGTGAGGGATCTCTTTTCCTTACAACACTCTTGAAAGTTACAAGCATGTCATTCTCTGAAGATGTGCCTACCGGTGATAGGTGAGTTTTAGGTTGTCGAGTTGCTAACTCATCTTTTGTTATACCGGTTTGTTCCATTACTTTATCTTTGATTTCCTTTGCTTTCCTAGAACCTTTTCTTACAACTGCCTCAACCTTTTTCACTCTTTTCTTAGATTGTATTTGGATTTCAATCATTTTTGCACTACCAAATACTTCTTCCTTAGGTTCTTTAGGGGCTTCCAGAAGTGCTTTAGCATAAGTTTCAATTATATGATCATTTGTTTTGTAGCTCATCTCTGTTATCCAAACTGTCCTAGGGATGACTGCTTCCACCCAGATCTCATCCTTCTTGATTACAAAGCATATTTTATCCTTATATTTGTCAACAATCTTTTGTGATAATCTGATTCTTTTCTTCATTTTGGCCTTAAGTGCTTGAAACAAATCATGGATGTTGTTTCCCTTATCTTCTCCCATATTATTGAATAGTTTGGTTAGTTGTTTACCTACTGGTATATCATATCCAAGTTCTTTGTAGCCTATACCAGGAACCTGTTTGGTTATATGTAGCATCAGACATACTAGCAGATTTCCAAACCTGAAAGTTCCTTTCTTGTCCTTCTTAATCTTGCCTAAGTTGTCAATTAATTCATCCTTCAACCACTCACATATATCAATCTTTGCATTATCTATGACCATGTCATAAGCACTCTTAATGCATAGACTTGACACTGAATTGAGTCTATTTGCATGAGTTTCCTTATACCCTAATATCATGCTAATAAATCTTACATTAGTATCTTTTACATCATTGACTCTTAAGGACCTTTTATCAGATGTGGCACTAGTTAATTGAGTAACTAGGTCATTGGAAACCTTCTTAGTTTTGTCTAGCCTTTTACTGGTGGTTGGTAACCCTGTGACAAATTTCACAACTTCCTTGGTCATTTTGTGAATTGCATCTAACCAGAAAAATTCACCATGTACCCTATTTAAGACTATCCTAATCACATCCTTGGGGAATTCAAGAATGCAAAGGATCTCTGTAAATCCTAGGGTTTCAATGATCTTATGTTCCGGTTTCACATTTCTAGAGTTATCACATATGACAGTTTTAAACATGGTTTTAATCTCTTCATCTCCTAGTTCCTCAATGTTGTAGTGAATGTAAATTCTGGGTTCTTCAGCATAAACAACTCCCTTAGGAATTTGAGAAAAAGAACCTAAAGTATCATCTTTCTTTGCTACTTCGGGAACTAATTGAAATACAGGTCTAAGCCTTTTAATAACTTTGACGATAGTAGGATTTTCTATATATTCAAGTGCAGAGGTGGATGCCATGATAAAATACCTTTTACTGCCTTTAGGATGGATGATTGCTTGAAGTGTTCTTGCCTCTTTCTCAAAATGCGTTAGCTTGGAATCTTCGCACTCTTCATAGGTTTGAAATCTCGGTGAAATGAAATGGAGCCAAAACCTCAAATTTATAGTGTTACTTTGCCATCTACCACATTAAATGCATGTCAGTTAAATATTCACTTAACATTGTCTGCCGGTAATAAGTAATTTCCAGCTTCTCATCTCTAACCGAGGGAATAATAGCACATGTGTCATTAGATTTGCCAAACCCTCAAGGAAACTTTCTTCAATGAAGAACTTCCTGCTGGTGGAGCACTACTCTGTCATACCGATGAAGCATCACTCTGTCCTACTGGTGAAGCATTGATTGGTTCTATCGGTGGAGGAGTATTCCCAATATTTAGATCAGCTTTTCTAATCCATTGTTTTGAGAATTCTTGCTTAACCTCTTTAACTTTTTATTTACCCTTCAAGCTATAACTTTTGTTGTCTATCGGTGATCATTTACTTCTACAAAATTTTGCAATATGCCCAATCTTGTTACATGCATAACAAGTCACATTATTCTTTTGAATAGATTTTCCATAACCTATGCTGGTTTGTGTTCTACATTGATTAGATAAATGTCCAATTCTTCCACAAACATAACATCTCACATTCATTCTGCAATTTTTCAGAGTTGTGACCAACTTTGTTGCATTTAGAACATTGACCAGTGGGTGTGTTGATATTCTAATAATTTCTAGATCTACATTCATTTTCTCTATAACCATACTTATTATAGTTAAAGCTATTAGGTCCCGAAGACAACTGAGAGGGGGGGTTGAATCAGTTGTCTAATAAATTCAAGCCAAAACCAATTAACCAACTTAATGCTTAATACTGGTAAACCAGTTAAGTATGCTGGTAGACAGTGTTAACAATAAATTGCTATACCGGTAAAGATTAATGCATGAAACACGAACATAAAGTCATCCACAACACATAACACCAATATTTGTATGTGGAAACCCTGTAAGGGGAAAAACCATGGTGGGAAACCTTACCCACAATCAGATGATACTACTATAGATAGTAAGTGCACATAAATGGGGTCTGCACATGCAGAAAGGCCAATAGCCTAGAGCTCACTACTCAAACACAAAATGGGAGTTACACTGACTACAGTTGGATGGTTAAATCCAATAAGAATGTACTGCACAAAATAGCATCTTCATATTGTGGATTCAGTACCAGTGTAATGTTGATATGCTTCTACAAAAACCTAGCTTCACCTTCAAATGATGTCTTCGTGTATACCTCTTCTTGATCTCGCATATACCTTTACTCATTTCTTTTTCACATTCCACACTTGATCTTACAAATAAGATCTTACATTTATACCATACCCTCAGACCAATTTTAGTAGGTCGGCTCTACAAGATATTAAAATAAAAACATTTTAGATATAATATAATATCCGATGTAATAACTGATTAAACATGTCAGCTTAATGTATTTACATCAATAATAAATCATCTCCATAGCATGCCATGCTGATCTGGAAAAGATAAACCTACCAGTGTAACCCTAGATAACCTGGACCTATTTGTCAGTAAAAGCAAATATGCAAATATGAATATACCAATGATTAATTATTCAAAACAAAGTGTCCACATGATGTCTTCAACATTACCAAGTGTCTTCCATATCATTCCAAATACCGGTGAACATTATATCCTGTCGGTGAACCATATACCAATAACTGTGCAATAGTTACTTGCTTGCTGGTGAATGTTGTTGGATCTCCAAAGTGCTTATTTTTAGTAGGTGTTGACATCAATGACAAAACCATACCAAAATACCAACAATCTCCCCCTTTGGCATTGATGGCAACACAAGATGGAAAAACCATCAAAGTGCCAAAACAGAAATGCCAAATACCAAAAACCAACAATCTCCATTACTCCCCTTGGGAGCAACATATGTTTATCCAAAGATTTATTTTCAATACCAAACTCTCCTCAAATGTGTTTTTCCATTAGATAAACTCTCCTCAAAAGATAATGTGTTTTTCCATTAGATAAACTCTCCTCAAAAGATAATGTGTTTTTCCATTTAGATATCTCTCTCCCTTTGACATCAAATGCCATACCTACAAAAATTAATTTTATACAAAATACCAACTACTCCCCTTGAGAAGTAGCTTCCTCATCAAAGATCAGAATAAAGATTTGTCTTTTTAATTTTGTCGGTTGATGACAATCATCAACTGTCTAAGTCTCTACCGGTGGTGGTATGACTCCAAGTTGATCTCTGAGATATTCAAAAGTCTCCTTAGGCAAAGGTTTTGTGAAAATATCTGCAAGCTGTTCTTTAGTATTCACATAAACCAGTTTTATCTCCTTCTCTTCAACTTTTTCCCTTAGAAAATTTAGTTTGATAGAAATAGGTTTAGTTTTAGAATGTAATACTGGATTCTTAGATATATCAATTGCTGCAGTGTTATCACAATATATAGTAATGGTTTCCTTGCATTTTACCTTTATGTCTTTCAACATTTGCTTAAGCCATAATACCTGTGTACAGTTAGTTGCTACTGCAACATATTCTGATTCTACTATTGATAAAGATGTACAACTCTGTTTCTTACTCAACCAAGAAACTAATCTCTTTCCAAGAAAGAATTCTCCTCCAGTGGTGCTCTTTCTATCATCCACATCTCCTACCCAATTTGCATCTGTGTATGCACATAGGTCAAAAATTTCATCTTTAGGATACCATAATCCAAGATTTGTTGTGCCTTGTAAGTACCAAAAAATCCTTTTTACAGCTAATTCATGATTTTCCCTATGATTACTTTGAAATATAGAAACAATACATACTACATTCATAATATCAGGCCTGGTTTGTGTCAAATGCAGTAAACCTCCTATCATAGATTTGTATCTAGTTGGATTAATAGGTGTAGATTCATCTCTCTGAGATAATTTGTCATTTGTAGTCATAGGTGTGCTTACCGGTTTAGAGTTCTCCATCCCAAATTTCTTTAGCAATTCTTTCAAGTACTTGGATTAACTCAAAAATATACCTTTATCAGTCTGTAAAATCTGCAAACCTAAAAAGAATTTTATTTCTCCAATCACAGACATTTCAAATTCTTACTGCATTTTAATAGAAAATTCCTTACATAATCCATCTTCTCCTCCAAACATTATATCATCAACAAATACTTCAATAATCAAGATGTCATCATTAGTTATTTTGTAATATAAATTACTATATGCATTTCCTTTAGTAAAACCAATCTTTAAAAGATACTTATCCAACCTTGCATACCAAGCTCTTGGGGCTTGTTTCAATCCATACAAAGCTTTTCTTAACCTGCAAACCATGTCATTGTCATCTGTCAAGGAAAATCCATCAGGTTGTTCAATATATACTTCCTCTTCAAGATCTCCATTCAAAACTACACATTTAATATCCATTTGATAAACTTTGTAGTCCTTGTGAGCTGCAAAAGCCAAGAATAATCTAACTGCCTTAATTCTGGTTACCGGTGCAAAGGTTTCATTGTAATCAACTCCTTCTTTCTGAGAATATCCCTTACACACTAGTCTTGCTTTATTTTTGACAACCTTACCATCTTCATTAAGTTTGTTTCTAAATACCCATTTGGTTCCAATCACATTTTTATCTTTGGGCCAGGGAACTAATGTCCAAGTATTATTTTTCTCAATTTGTCCTAATTCTTCTTCCATAGCTTTAATCCAAAATTTATCTTCACATGCCTCATTGATAGATGATGGTTCAATTTGAGAAATAAGACATACCTCTTCATTTGCCAATCCTCCTCTTGTCATAACTCCTTTAAATTTGTTTCCAATTATCTAATCTGTAGAATGATTCAATCTTACATACTGGGGTGTCTTAGTTTGTTGTTGTTCTTCAATTACAATGGAATCCTCTGATGATACCGGAGTAATTGGATCTTCATTCTGTACTAGTGGATTCAGTATAGGTTCATTTGTCACAATTTTTGTTTCCGGTTCAGAGTCTATATACCTTGAAGTTCCTCTGAATTGTTCATCAATCTTTACATTTGTACTCTCAACAATTTTCTGCAATCTCTTATTAAAACATCTATATTCCTTTCTCTTAGATGAATAAAAAAGAAATATTCCTTCATCACTTCTAGGATCAAATTTGCCAATATACTCATCTCTTCTAATATAACATTTACTTCCAAAAATTTTGAAATACTTGAGTAGGAGTATTACCAAACCATAGTTCATGAGGGGTCTTACCGGTTTCACCTTTGATGTGAACTTTTTTGAATGTATAGATAGCAATGCTAATTGCCTCTCTCCAATACACATGTGGTAGATTTTCTTTTCATAACATACTTCTTGTTGCATCCAAGATAGTTTTGTTTTTCCTTTCAACAACTTCATTCTACTATGGTGTTTGAGGTGCTGATAACTATCTTCTGATTCCATTCACTTCACATAATGTAATAAAGTCCTTAGATGTGAATTCTCCTCCTTGATCTGATCTTAAACATTTGATTTTCTTACCAGTTTCATTTTCAACCATTGCTTTAAACAGTTTGAACTTCCCAAGTGCTTCTGATTTTTCTCTGAGAAAAGTAACACAACACATTCTAGAATAATCATCAATAATTAGCATGAAATATCTATCACCTTGTAAGCTTCTAGTTCTAGTTGGACCATATAAATCAGTGTGAATTAAATCAAGAGCATTATTGGATTTTTCTGGAATACTTTTGAAACTAGCTCTAACTTATTTTCCAAATTGACATTCCTTACAAATTGTATTATGAGGTTTCACAATTTTAGGTAGATCTCTAACTGCCTTAGAAGTCTTGATTTTTACCATGCAATCAAAGTTTACATGGCATAGTCTCTTATGCCATAACGAACTTTCATCTATATGTGCAATCAAGCATGCCTTTTCACTATTATTCAAATGAAAGATTTTGCCTCTAGTCTGATTGCCGGTTGCAATTTCCAAACTAGTTCTATTCATGATTTTGCATTTTCTATTTTTAAATTGTAATTGAAATCCCTTCTCAACTAATTGACCAACACTTAAAACATTATGCTTTAATCTTTCAACATAGTAGACATTGTCAGTGTTATGCTTACCATCAAGAGATATTGAACCCTTACCTTTGATTGAACAAGCTTTGTCATCTCCAAATCTTACTAAACCTCCATTGTATTCTTGAAAGTTTAAGAATTTACCTTTGTCTCCAGTCATGTGATGTGATCATCCTGAGTCAATGATCCATTCATCCTTTGCTTCAACTTTAGCTACTAGGGCTTGTTCTACTGGTTGAGTAGTAGGTGCCAGTTGAACCTCTATTATAGCAACAAAAACCCATCCATTGTCTGTTGGATCCTCAATAGAATCATCAATCCAACCTTCATCAACAATGTAACAAGATTAGTCTTTGTTCTTCTTAAATCTGTATCTTTGATATTCAAGATTAGGCTTGTATGTTCTTCTAGCTTCTTCTCTTAGTCTAGCATGTCTAACAGGGCATCTTGAAGCCATATGACCAATCTTATTGTAGTTAAAACATTAAAAGGGTGCTTTACCTTCATACTTACTTCCAATTGGACCTTTTGACATTTTTCTTGCAAATAGTGCTTCGAGTTCTTCAAGCTCTTCATTCTCCTTTCTGGATTCTTTAAGTTCTCTTGCATAAAAGGTTGTCCAGTCTGATTTGTCAAATGATGGAGAAGATGATGTTGATGCTTTAAAGGCCAAATCAGTTTTTATAGTAGCAACAGGACCAAATTCCTCAATTTCAAAGGCTGAAAGTTTTCCAATCAATGTATCCCTAGTTACTAATGTATTAGGCATTGTTCTCAACTCAATTATAGCAGTAACCTTCATTTTATATGCCAGTAGTAAACCTCTTAATATTTTTGAAACAATTTCATCCTCACTTAAATTTCCTCCACAACATTTAATACCCAAAACAATTTCATTTACTCTTTCCATAAAAGCAGAAATCCTTTCATCTTCTTCCATTTTCAGATGTTCATACCTGACTCGGAAGCTTTCAAGTTTTGCAATCTTAACTGTGGAATCTCCTTCATTTAGTGTTTCCAAATGATCCCAAATAGCTTTAGCAGTAGACCTATCTGATAATCCCATCATTTGTTGATCTGATAATACGCTCAAAAGTGCTTCTCTTGCTTCACAATCATTCTCTTCATCTTTAGCTAAGGTAGTCGGAGTAGTCTGACCAGCTACAGCAACAATATAACCATTCTTTGTAACTTCCCAGATATCTTTACCAATGCAATTCAGATGTGTCTCCATTCTGATCTTCCATATCCCATAGTTGATTCCATCAAGTTTAGGACTATCCTTCCTGAAGTAATTTGTAGACATTGGATCTCCTCAAGTTGTTAAACTTCTGCAAAAGAGGACTAGGCTCTGATACCAATTGTTAGGTCCTAGAGACAACTGAGAGGGGGGGAGTGAATCAGTTGTCTAATAAATTCAAGCCAAAAACCAATTAACCAACTTAATGCTTAATACTAATAAACTAGGTAAGTATGCCAGCAGACAGTGTTAACAATAAATTGCTATACCGGTAAAGATTAATGCATGAAACACAAACATAAAGTCATCCACAACACATAACACCAATATTTGTATGTGGAAACCCTGTAAGGGGAAAAACCATGGTGGGAAACCTTACCCACAATCAGATGATACTACTATAGATAGTAAGTGTACATAAATGGGGTTTGCACATGCAGAAAGGCCAATAGCCTAGAGCTCACTGCTCAAACACAAAATGGGAGTTACACTGACTACAGTTGGATGGTTAAATCCAATAAGAATGTACTGCACAAAATAGCATCTTCATATGCTGGATTCAGTACCGGTGTAATGTTGATATGCTTCTACAAAAACCTAGCTTCACCTTCAAATGATGTCTTCGTGTATACCTCTGCTTGATCTCGCATATACCTTTACTCATTTCTTTTTCACATTCCACAGTTGATCTTACAAATAAGATCTTACATTTATACCATACCCTCAGACCAATTTTAGTAGGTCGGCTCTACAAGATATTACAATAAAAACATTTTACATATAATATAATATCCGATGTAATAACTGATTAAACATGTCAGCTTAATATATTTACATCAATAATCAATCATCTCCATAGCATGCCATGCTGATCTGGAAAAGATAAACCTACCGGTGTAACCCTAGATAACCTGGACCTATTTGCCAGTAAAAGCAAATATGCAAATATAAATATACCAATGATTAATTCTTCAAAACAAAGTGTCCACATGATGTCTTCGACATTACCAAGTGTCTTCCATATCATTCCAAATACCGGTGAACATTATATCCTGTCGGTGAACCATATACCAGTAACTGTGCAATAGTTACTTGCTTGCTAGTGAATTTTGTTGGATCTCCAAAGTGCTTATTTTCAGTAGGTGTTGACATCAATGAAAAAACCATACCAAAATGCCAACAAAAGCATTTTCCATTGAATTTATAAGCATTAGGTTGCCTTACTGGTTTGCTATGATCCTATGTGTTTGTAGTACCAGAGCTTTCTCCAATTGCAAAGCCAGTTCCAGAAGTGTCACCTTTAGGTTTTTGATTCTTCAGTAAGGTGCCAAGTTCCTTTGAGCTTTTCTAGAATTTTTCTTTATGTTGATTTGCAGTTTCTAGTTCTCTTTCTAAGACTTCTTGTGTCTCATCAGTTGATTTGAGTCATTTTGAGTGTACATCAGATTTGTCTTCAACATGTCATTTTCATAGCTAGGTCTTGTGTTCTCATTTGCTGCATCACTTAGTCTTCTGGTCAATTCTTCTTCATTCTTCTTCCTATCTTCAATCTCTTTAAAAAATCTCATAGTCATATCCTGCATCTCATTCTTTGTAGTTATGTTCTCTAGTTTCAACTTGCTTAACATATCATTAAGTGATTCCTTTTCATCATTTTCATTTTGCATCTTTTCACAAAGTTATCTTCTCTTGTTTCTTGCAATAGTAAGATTCTCTTGGAGTGCCTAAATGATATCTTGAGCTACTTTTAGATCATCTTCTAGTTTGATGTTTTTCAATTTCTTTGCATCATAGTCTGAAAGAGCTGCTTCAAGTTGCTTCATCAGATTTTCAATCTTTACCGGTGTCAAGATCTTCCTCAAGCTATTAGGCTTCTGAAAATAGAGGACCAAGCTCTGATACCAATTGTTAGGAATCCCATAGATATTGAGAGGGGGGGTGAATCAGTATCTAGCCGGTAGTTAGAATTGCTCAATTTAAAACATGCAAAACATATTATAACAGTGTACCGGTATGCAAGAAATAATGAAATGAATAGAATTAAAAGCATCCACATGAAAAGCACACCATAACACAAGGATTTAATAAGGAAACCCAGTGTGGGAAAAACCTTGGTGGGATTTGTGACCCACAATATTCACTTACTGGCCAATAAGAGAATATTACTTACAAGAGGGGCCTGCACATGCAGGAAGGCCAATTGCCTAGAGCTCATTGCTCAATGGGAAGTCTCACTGACTTACAATGTGGATTATACAAATCCAATAACTTGTACTCCTTTACAATAGCATCTATAATGCCTGATCCAGTACCGGTTTGTGCTCTATTCTTTACATAAAACCTCTAACCTATATTTCACATGAAAGGTTTGCATAATATCTTCTTCTTTTCACTTACATCGCCTTTTTAACTTACTTCCTTACAAAATGTCTATAATGATCTCTTTTATATATAAGAGTCATTTTACAATAATTTCAAGTCGGCTTACAAATTTTTTACAATAATAAACAAAATATAATATAACAAAATCTTGTTGGCCTCTGTGCCGGTAAACTTCCTTTCTTTGTACCAGTGCTGATGTCCTGAGTGCCGGTGTAGAGTGTGTTCATTGATGTCAGTGAACTTTTTTGCCGGTGTAAAGCCTTACTGGTGTAATGCCTTGCCAGTGCCATAGGATTGTAAGGTTGCCATCAATGACAAAACCTTCAATCACCTACAATGTCTCATTGGAGTGTGCATATGCCAACACACTACACATAGTGAAATCAATGACAATACCCAACAGGTTGACATCAATGTCAACAAAATTGAACATAACTTAAGTTTCCAATATTAAAAGCCATGTTGAACCATACTTTTTACAAAAGTTTAGAAGAGCCCATATGAACATTTATAACCAAGGGTTGAGCTTGAGAGCTTTATGCAAAAAACTCAAAAGATTGTCACCAATCTCGAACAGTAAAATTAGAGTGGACTATAAAAAGAGCTTGAAATTAGAAAGAGGAGGACTATTAACATTTTCATTTTGAGTCTCCTTTCTGGCCATGCACTTTGATTCCTAGCTAGCTTGATGAGATTGGTAGTCTAGTGAATGATGTGGCATATTGTGGTATTAGTAGTGAAGAAGCCTTGGTCTAGTCAAACAACTGATTGGAGCTCTTTCTTTATAGAGTGTACCAACAAAAGGTTTCATGGTTAATTAGGAGAGCTAATGTGCGAAACTTATTTTGGATTGCTTCCATTTTTTATGGACCCAAATTGTTAGCAAATGCACAAACCTACCTAGGATATCTTAATGTTGTACCTTGATGGCAATTTTCAAGGTGTCATAATAGAGGTTGATGCAGAGGCCTACCCAAAATCCTAATAACAAGCCCAAATGAAGTTAGTCTAGTGACCCTTCAACTACTCACAAGGGTCTTGCAAGGAAGGACTCTACACCTTGGATGAAACTACTCACACACTCACTAGTCATGGGCCTACTCAAGATGAGTAAAAGGCTTCAACTGTTCAAATGTACCTTACTGGTGATCCCTACTCCTTAGGATTTTGTATTTGGTCCACACATAACATCTAAGACCTCTTTCAAGCATTGGTTTTTATCTTGGGCATCAAACCCTTATACATCCTTTGTAAACCTACCCCTTCAACTAATAGCCCTTTTATACCAGTGTTTTGGTGTTAACTCAAAAATATTCCACATGCCCATACAAAAATATTAGAATTTCCAACACCCTTTTGGAAGATATATTGATCCCCAAATTGTTTTGGTCAGATCTGCAAATATAAGGTCTATTCCCTTTAGATGCTAAGAGACTTAATAAGGGAAATTATCCCTATTTTCCAAAGAAACTACCTTTACCAGCAAACCAAATGAAAAATAAACTTAATAGGAATTTTGGGGGTAGTGAGAAACTTCTAATTCTAGGGTTGCATGCCTTGAATCCATCGCTAAGACAAATTGTGATGACTATCCTAAAACTTGTCCTAGGTAGTCACATAGAGATGCCTACCTAAATCTATTCTTTTCTCCACACAACAAGGTCTCCCCTGCAAAAAAACATAAAAAAACTAAAAAACAAAGGCTTATCCTACATCACTCCAAAGGAAGAGTCTTCTAATGGACTAGAGTGCAAGATAAAGCCATTTTGATTGAAAACCATCTCCAAACCCTCACTTTCTAGGTCACAGTCAGTAAAATGGTGGGTTCTCTCTACTCTGGGATGATTAAGACCTCAGATCACCACCAAAATAAAAATAATTCATCTCCCTATCTACTCCATGTATTTTTGGGTTCAAACCAATCCGTATAGTCACGTACAACACCTACAACCTCAAAATTTCTAGGAAAACTGAAGTATTTTAAGTATTATTGCTTCATAAACTCTAGCTCCAACAACAAAAACCTTGGGAATAAATCCCACAAGGCTTATACAACTCTCCAATGGTTTCCCACCAGATTTGGAGTAGGTTGGAGCCATTGAAAGGCTTCCCCCAACCAAATTACAAAAAGTTGCACTTTTGCACTCAAAAGTTGCAATTTTGCTCACAAGGTTGTCATACTTCCTAAGGTTGGGACCCACACACATGGACCGGTCAAACACACAAAAAAAATGTATAAAACCTATTAAACATGAATCTAAACCATCTATTACCCCTTTTTACCATATTGTCCCAATTGGCTTCTCAAATTGCCTAATTGGTGACATGGGCTGACATGGTGAGGTTTATTTGCATACATGAAACACAAGACACACTAACACATCCTAATGGCCCTAGTCTTCACCCTCAGGGTCATGAATAGGTTGTTGATGAGGTTCTAATACACCATACTCCCTAGGAGAAGAGATCTCAAGCCCACTTGAGATCAGAGTTTGTAAATTTGCACCATGATTGGATATTTGTTCACTTGTCATCCAAACTACCTCAGAATCTGGTTTATCCTGCCAAGCCACCAAGTACTCAATGCACTCCTTGTTCCTTTCCTTCTTTGTGAATCTAGTGTCAATAACGTTACTCAACTTAGGTGATTCCTTACTTGGAATTTCATTGTCTACTGCAACCTGCATTGGTTCGTCTTCTTCATTGTCAGTACCTCTGAAAAGTGTAAGATCACACACATTAAAGATGGGTGATAATCCAAGGTTAGGAGGAAGTTGGAACTCATAGGTATTCTGTCCACACTTATTCAATATCTAACATGGTCCAATCTTCCTTTGCATGAGTTTGGTTTATTTTCCTTTTGGTAGTCTCTCCTTCTTCAAATGTACCCATTACAAATCCCCAACATTAAATAGTACATCTCTCTTCTTCTTATCAGCATGAGCTTTATACTTCACTGTAGATTGTTGGAGATGAGACTTGACTTGGTCATGCACCTCTTTAATGGCTGATACAAAAGCTTCACCATCTGCACTAATGGCTTCTTCTTTGGGTAGATCTCTTAACTCCAACACTCCCCTTGGGTGTATGCCATAAACAATTTGAAAAGGAGATTTACAGATACTCCTATTTATGGTGTCATTGTATAAGAATTCTTCCTGTGAAAAAATGTTATCCCACTTCTCTCCATGTTGCCTTGTTAAACACCTTAATAGGTTTCCTAATGACCTATTGACAACCTCGGTTTGCCCATCCATTTGAGGATGGTAGGCTAATGAGAAAGCTAGGTTAGTTCCCAAATTCTTCCAAAGAATCCTCCAAAAGTGACCTATGAACTTCACATCTCTATCTGAAACAATGTTCAGTGGCAGTCCATGTATCTAGACTATCTCTTTGAAGAATAGGTCTACAACATATGATGCATCACAAGAAGTCTTACATGGCAAGAAATGAGTCATTTTACTAAACATGCCCACTACTACAAAGACACTGTCAAATCCTCTCCTTATTCTAGGCAAACCCAACACAAAATCCATACTTAAGCTCTCCCATGGCCTAGAAGGAAAGGGTAGAGGCTGATATAAACCTACATTTATAGATTTCCCTTTGGCTTTCTGACATATGATACATGTCTCCACAAACTTTCTCACATCTGCCTGCAACTTAGGGCAAAAATAATGTCTCTTCACAAGATCTAGGGTCTTGTCAAGACTGGAATGACCTACCATAGCTCCACAATGCTTCTACCTAATAATATTCAACCTCATGGAACATTTAGGAATACAAAATTTCACTCCCTTGAACAACAATCAATCTTGTATCAAAAACTCAAAAAACTCAATATGATACCGGTCACTCAAAGTTTCACATACCTTGTATATTTCTCCAAAATCTTCATCAACAACATACGTACTCTTGAAGGAATCAATACCAACACTCTCCATCTTGATTTGGTTTATAGTCAAGACTCTTCTTCTCAAAGCATGAAAAACTGTGTTCTTAACTCCCTTCTTATGTTTGAGGGTAAATGTGAAGGCTTGCAGGGTCTCTACCCACTTCATATGCTAGTGGTTAAGCTTCTCTTAACTATTTATGAAACTAAGTCTACCCACTTCATATGCCAGTGGTTAAGCTTCTCTTAACTATTTATGAAACTAAGTGCTTGATTATCAGTAAACACTATGAACTCCTTAGGCAATAAATAATGCCTCCACTTCTTCAAGGATTGTACCAGAGCATACATCTCTAAGTCATAAGATGAGTATCTTTTCTTAGCATCATTTAGCTTTCTACTAAAAAAAGTAATAGGTCTTCCTTCCTGATTGGGTACTGCTCCAATTTCCATGTGACTTGCATCACATTCCACCTGAAATATCTTGTTGAAGTCTGGTAAGGCAAGGACTGGTTGTTCTGCAACCTTCTTCTTCAATGTCTCAAATGAATCATCTGCCTCTTTGGTCCAACTGAACCTGCAATTTTGTCCTCCCTTTATGGTATCAAGCATGGGTGCACAAACATGACTAAATCCTCTTATGAATTTTCTATAAAAATTTGCTAAACCATGGAAACTTCAAACATCATTCACAGTTCTAGGTGTAGACCAAGATAATATAGCACTCACCTTGTCTTGATCCATTTTCAACTCACCTTGTGAGATTACAAAACCCAAGTAGATGATCTCTTCCTGCATGAACAAACACTTCTCCAAATTATTCATTAGTTTCTCTTCATGTAACCTCTTGAGAACCATATCTATGTAGTTGAGGTGCTCTTCCCTTGTGTGACTAAATATGAAGATATCATCTAAGTATACTATCACAAATTTTCCTATGAATTCCACCAAGACTTCATTCATTAACCTCATAAAGGTACTAGATGCATTGGATAATCCAAATGGCATGACTTTCCATTCATATAACCCTCATTAATTTTAAAAGTTGTTTTCCATTCATCCCTTAGCCTTATTCTAATCTGATGGTATCCACTTTTTAGATCCATTTTTGTAAATTATTTAGCACTCCCTAAGCAATCAGGCAAATCCTCTATTCTAGGGATTGGGAACCTATACCTTATGGTTATCTTGTTGATGGCTCTTGAGTCTATACAAAGCCTTGAATTGCCTTCTTTCTTGGATGCAAGGACTGCCAATACTGCACATGGGCTTAGACTTTTGCCAATCAGTCCTAATTCAAGCAACTCTTAAATCTACCTTGCCATTTATGCATTCTGGTCTAGGGTGAGCTTTTTGGCTGCTTTGTTTGGTAATGTAGATCTAGGGATCATATCTATGCAATTACTGATGTCCCTTATTAGTGGTAGGGAATCTAGCATTCCATCTAAGATGATGCCTTGATGCTTATCTAGCAATTGTCTGACTGTCAGGTCTATGTACTTTGCTCCTCCTTCTTTCTCTTCTGCAAACTTCTCTTTCCTTGTCACCTTGGGACTAGGCATGAGGGCATATTAAATTGCGCCTTAGTCTACAATCTCCTTCATGAACTATTTACCTTCTACTCTTAGCACTCATGTATCCTTCCCTTTTGATTATATCTCTTCCTCTATCAAAGGTAAGAGTTCTATCACCTTCCCATCTTTGGTGATTGAGTAGGTGTTTCTCAACCCATCATGATGAGCTTTCAAGTCATACTGCCATGGTCTCCCAAATAAGAGATGGCATGCATCTATTTTGGCTATGTCAAATAGCAATCTATCTTTGTAAGACCCAATCTAAAACTCCACCCAAGCCTGCTCTTCCACTACTGCTTGCTAACCTTGGGTGAGCCATGAAACCTTATAGGGATAAGGGTGAGGCAACTTCCTAAGTTTTAGTTTCTCTACCATTTCAAGTGATACAAAATTTTCAATCAAACCAGAGTCTATCAAAACCTTCCATACCTTTCCTCTTGCCTTGCAAGTGGTTTTGAAAAGAGATTTCCTTTGTGTAGTCTCCTTTCTAGGTACTTTCATAGTGGTTACTGCTCTCCTCATCATCAGGGCCTCTCCTCTTTCAGGGTATCCATAATTATCATGAGCATTCACACTTTGATAAGTGCTTGCACTTGCCACACTTTGACAATTAGATTTCTGCACCAAATTGCTTCTCCTTTCTCCCATGGAGCTAGAAGCCTTCTCCAGATACCTATTAGCCATATGCACTTCTTGATTATAGTTGTAGCACCTAGGAGGTCCTCTGCCTTTGGATCTTCCTCTAGAGGGTGGTCTTCTACCCACAAAGCTCCCTCTTGGATTGTAGCCTCCTCCATGGTTGTAACTACTCTCTCCTCTATTGCCTTCTTGATTGGAGTCTCCCTGGTAACCAAAACCATTTCCTCTACCTCTAAAAGGGCCTCTTCCTCCTCTTTGTTGTCTCCCTTTACCTCTTCCATTTTTATCTCGCCTTCTCTTCAACTTCTCCTCCACTTTGAGTGCCAATTGAAATAACTTTTGGACTGTCTCTAGGGTGTGGAGATTTAAGTCTTCTTGGATTGTAAACCTCAACCCATTGAGATACCTTGCCACCTTCTCATCGTCACTCTCTTTCACCTTAGTCCTCACACAAAAATTCATGAACTCCTCGGTATAGGAACTCACATCCATCTCCTTTTGTTTCAAATTTTGTCTCCTCCTATGCAATTGGATATTGTAATCCATTGGAACATAGGCTTCTTTCAACAAAGAAATCATCTTCTTCCATGTAGCTACTCTTCTCTTTTCCTCTTTCACCCTCTCATCTTGGATGAAATAACACCAAGTTAGTGCAGCCCCTTTCATTTTTGATTGGGCCATCTTGACCCTTCGGTGGTTTGGTATGTCTTCACTCTCAAATAAATTGTGCAAGGAGTCTATCCACTCCATCATGGTCTCAAACTCCATCTTGCCTGCAAATACTAGCAGATCCATCTTCACATCTAGTTTTCTTCTCTCCATGGAATTGAGGACACTCATTAGGGGTCTCTAGTCTGTAGGTACCTCTAACTCTTCCTGCATAGGGATCTCCTCTTCATCCCCTTCTTCTCCAGAGTCTCTCTTTCCCCTCTCCACTTTGTCCTTCGATCGGTCCATCTCATTCCTCAAGGCCTGATTCTTAGCCCTGAATTCTCTACTCTCTTCCATTTGCTTCTTCACTAGGAGATTCAACTCTACATTAGTCATTCTTGAAGGTTCCTCATGGGATCCTTCTTCTTCCAACATCTTGTCTTCTCCTTCTCTTCCAAAGGACACTCCTTTTCTCTAATACCACTTGATGCAGAGGCCTACCCAAAATCCTAATAACAATCCCAAATTAGGTTAGGCTACTGACCCTTCAACTACTCACAAGGGTCCTGCAAGGAAGGACTCTACACCTTGGATGAAACTACTCACACACTCACTAGTCATGGGCCTACTAAAGATGAGTAAAAGGCTTCAACTCTTCAAAAGTACCTTACCGATGATCCCCACTCCTTGGAATTTTGTATTTGGTCCACACATAACATCTAAGACCTCTTTCAAGCACTGGTTTTGATCTTGGGTATCAAACCCTTATATCTCCTTTGTAAACCTACCCCTTCAGCTGGTAGCCCTTTTATACCAATGTTTTGTCTTTAACTCAAAAATATTCCACATGCCCCTAAAAATGACTTAGCATTTCATAAACCCTTTTGGAAGATATAGTGATCCCAAATTTGTTTGGTTAGATCTAAAAATATAAGGTATGTTCCCTTTAGAGGCTAAGAGACCTAATAGGGGCAATTAGCCCTATTTTCCAAAGCAACTACCTTTACTGGTAGACAAAATTAAAAACAAACTTAATAGGCATGTGAGGGGTAGTGAGAAAATTCTAATTCTAGGGTTGCACACCTGGAAAGCATCGATAAGACAAATTGTGATGACTGTCCTAAAACTTGTCCTAGGTACTCACATAGAGATGCCTACCTAAATATGTTCTTTTCTCCACACAACAAGGTCTCCCCTGCAACAAAACATAAAAAAACTAGAATATAAAGGCTTATCCTAAATCCCTCTAAAGACAAATTCTTCTAATGGACTGGACTGGAAGATAAAGCCATTTTGATTCAAAACCCTCTGCAAACCCTCACTTTCCAGGTCACAGTCAATAAAATGGTGGGTTCTCTCTACTCCAAGATAATTAAGACCTTAGATAACCACCAAAATAAAAATAATTCATCTCCCTATCTACTCCATGGATTTTGGGGTTCAAACCAATCCGTACAGTCACGTACAACACCTGCAAACTCATAATTTCTGGGAAAACTGAAGTATTTTGAGTATTATTGCTTCATAAACTCCAACTCCAACAACAACAACCTTGAGAATCGAGCCCACAAGGCTTATAAAAATCTCCAATGCTTTCCCACCAAATTTGGAGTAGTTTGGAGCCATTGAAAGGCTTCCCCCAATCAAATTACAAAAAATTACACTTTTGTACTCAAAAGTTGCATTTTTACAATTTTGTTCACAAGGTTGTCATACTTCCAAGGTTGGGACCCACACACATGGACCAACAAAACACACATAAAACATGTCTAAAACCTATTAAACATGAATCTAAACCATCTATTACCCCATTTTACTGTTAGGTCCCGGAGACAACTGAGAGGGGGGGTGAATCAGTTGTCAAGTATATTCAAACCAAAAACAACTTAACCAACCTTAATGCTTAATACTGGTAAACCAAAATTTATGTCGATAGATAGTTTATCAGTTAATTATAGTACCAGTAAAGATTAATGCATGAAATAGAAAGACAATAACATCCACAACACATAACACCAATATTTGTACGTGGAAACCCTTTAAGGGGAAAAACCATAGTGGGAAACCTTACCCACAATTAGATGATACTACTGCAAATAGTATGTGTATACAAATGGGGTCTGCACATGCAAAAAGGCCAAGCGCCTAGAGCTCACTACTCAAACATAAATAGGAGTCACACTGACTAAAATTGGATGGTTAAATCCAATAATGATGTACTGCTCAAAATAACATCTTCATATGTTGGATTCAGTACTGGTGTAGTTCTGACATACCTTCACAAAAACCTTGCTTCACCTTCAAATGATGTCTATGTGTATATCTCTACTTATTCTCGCATATACCTTCTTACAATTTATTTTCCAAACCGCATATTGATCTTACAAATAAGATCTTACATATATACCATAACCTAAGACCAATTTTAGTAGGTCAGCTCTAAAAGATATTACAATAAAATCAATTACAAGTAAATCAATAACCGAAGCAATATACGATTCAACATGTTGGCTTAATACATTTACAATAATGACAAAATCATCTCCAAAGCATGTTGTGCTGATCTAGAATAGATAAGTCTATCGGTGCTTATTGGGGACCTATTTACCGGTAACAACAAATATGCAAACACGAGTACGCTAATGAACAAATCTCCAAGACAAAGTGTCCAAATGATGTCTTCAACATAACCAAGTGTTTTCCATTTTATTTCAAGTGCCATTGAACAATATATCCTTCCGATGACTCTGCATAAGTCACTTGCTTGCTGGTGAACATTGCCAATTCTCCAAAGTGCTAGAGTTGATAAGTGTTAATAGGTGTTGACATCAATGACAAAACCATATCAACATAACCAAAATACCAACAATCTCCCCCTTTGGCATTGATGGCAACATAAGATGGAAAAACCATCAAAGTGCCAAAACAGAAATGCCAAATACCAAAAACCAACAATCTCCCAAAAGAGATCATAACCAGAAACCAAAATTCGGATACAGAGAGTAATCAATCTCTCCCAAAGTAATAATCTCTCCCCCTGAGAGTAACATGTGTTTTCCTTGTGTGTTTCTATATCAATGTCTCCCCCTTTGATATCAAAAGCCAAAGCCAATACAAAAGCTAGGTTCAAGTACAAAATACCAACCAATTCAATATACCAACTACTCCCCCTAAGAACTAGCTCTCCTCATCAAAGCCAGAATAAAAGATTTATATGTTTATTCTATTGGTTGATGACAAACATCAACTGTGTAAGTCTCTACTGGTGGGGGTGTGACCCCAAGCTGATCTCTGAGATATTCAAAAGTCTCCTTAGGCAAAGGCTTAGTAAAAATATCTGCAATTTGCTCTTTAGTATTCACATAAACCAGTTTTACTTCTTTTACTTCAAAATTCTCTTTTAGAAAATTCAGTTTGATAGAAACATGTTTAGTTTTAGATTGTAGTATCAGATTCTTCGATATATCAATTAGTGTAGTGTTATCACAATAGATAGTTATAGGTTCCCTGCATTTTACCTTTATGTCCTTCAACATTTGCTTAAGCCATAATACCTATGTACAGTTAATTTTTGCTACAACATATTTTGATTCTACTATTGATAAAGATGTACAACTTTGTTTCTTACTCAACCAAGAAATTAATCTGCTTCCAAGAAAAAATGCTCTGTCGGTGGTGCTTTTCCTATCATCCACATCTCTTGCCCAATTTGCATCTGTGTATGCACATAATTCAAAGTTTTCATCTCTAGGATACCATAAACCAAGATTTGTAGTGCCTTGTAAGTACTGGAAAATTCTTTTTACTATTGATTCATAATTTTCTCTAGGATTACTCTAAAATCTTGAAACAATACATACTACATTCATAATATCAGGTCTTGTTTGTGTCAAATACGGTAAACCTCCTATCATAGATTTGTACCTAGTCGGATAAACAAGTGTAGATTCATCACTTAGTGATAATTTGTCATTTGTAGTCATAGGTGTGCTTACCAGTTTAGAGTTCTCCATCCCAAATTTCTTTAGTTACTCCTTTAAGTACTTGGATTGACTCAAGAATATACCTTTATCAGTCTGTGAAATCTGCAATCCTAAAAAGAATTGTATCTCTCCAATCATAGACATTTCAAATTCTTACTGCATTTCAATAGAAAAGTTTTTACATAATCCATCTTCTCCTCCAAAGATTATATCATCAACAAAAACTTCTATAACCAAGATGTCATCATTAGTCACTTTATAGTATAAGTTGTTGTCAGCATTACCTTTAGAAAAACCAATCTTAAAAAGATATTTATCCAATCTAGCATACCAAGCTCTTGGAGCTTGCTTCAGCCCATACAAAGCTTTCCTTAACCTACAAACCATATCTTTGTTATCTATCAAAGAAAATCCATCATGTTTCTCAATGTAAACTTCTTCTTCAAGCTCTCCATTCAGAAATGCACATTTAATATCCATTTGATATACTTTATAGTTCTTGTGTGCTGCAAAAGCCAAGAATACTCTAACAGCCTCAATTCTAGCTACTGGTGCAAAGGTTTCATTATAATAAATTCCTTCTTTCTGAGAGTATCCCTTACACACTAATCTTTATTTCTAATTACCTTACCATCTTCATTAAGTTTTTTTCTGAATACCCATTTTGTTCCAATCACATTTTTGTCTTTAGGCCGGGGAACTAATGTCCACGAGTTGTTCTTCTCAATTTGTTCTAGTTCCTCTTTCATAGCTTTAATCCAGTGTTTATCTTCACATGCCTCCTTAATTGATGATGGTTCAATTTGAGAAATAAGACATACCTCTTCATTTGCCAGTCTTCCTCTTGTCATAACTCCTTGATACTTGTTCCCAATTATCTGATTTTCTTAGTGGTTCAATCTTACATACCGAGGTGTCTTCATTTGCTGTTGTTCCTCAATTACAGTGGAATTTTCAGATGATACCGATGTAATTGGATCTTCATTCTGTATTGGTGGATTCAATGTAGGTTCATTTGTCAATATTTATGATGCTGATTCAAAGTCTATATACCTTGAAGTTCCTCTAAATTGTTCATCAATCTTCACATTTGTACTCTCAACAATTGTCTACAATCTCTTGTTAAAACATATATATGCTTTTATCTTAGATGAATAACCAAGAAATATTCCTTCGTCACTTATAGGATCAAATTTGCCAATATACTCATCTCTTCTAATATAGTATTTAAGTCCAAATATTTTGAAATATTTAAGAGTAGGAGTAATGCCAAACCATAGTTCATGAGGGGTCTTACCGGTTTCACCTTTGATGTGAACTTTGTTGAATGTATAAATCGATGTGCTTACTACCTCTCTCCAATATACATGTGTTAGATTTGCTTCTGATAACATATTTCTAGCTGCATCCAAGATAGTTTTGTTTTTCCTTTCTACAACTCCATTTTGTTGTGGTGTCTGGGGTGCTGATAACTGTCTTTTGATTCCATTCACTTCACAGAATGCATTAAATTCCTTACATGTAAATTCACCTCCTTGATTTGATCTCAGACATTTGATTTTCTTACCAGTTTCATTTTCTACCATTACCTTGAATAGTTTGGACTTCCCAAGTGCTTCTAATTTTTCTGTGACAAAAGTAACCCAACACATTCTAGAATAGTTATCAATGATTAGCATGAAATATCTATCACCTTGTAAGCTTTTAGTTCTAGTTGGACCACATAAATCAGTGAGAATTAAGTTAAGAGCATTATTGGATTTTTCTAGAATACTTTTAAAAGATTCTCTAACTTGTTTTCCAAATTGACATTCCTTACATACATGATTGTGAGGTTTAACAATCTTAGATAAGTCTCTAATTGCCTTTGTAGTACTGATTTTTACCATGCAATCAAAATTTAGATGAAAAAGTCTCTTATGCCATAACCAACTTTCATCAATATGTGCAATCAAGCATGTCTTTTCATTGTTATTCAAATGAAAGATGTTACCTCTAGTTTGATTACCAGTTGCAATTTCCAAACTAGTTCTATTCATAATTTTCCATTTTTCATTCTTGAATTGTAACTAAAATCCTTTTTCAACTAATTGACCAACACTCAAAAGATTATGCTTTAAACCTTCTATATAGTAAACATTATTAGTATTATGCTTACCATCAAGAGATATAGTACCTTTTCCCTTGATCAAACAACCTTTATCATCTCCAAATCTTACCAGACCTCCATTATACTCCTAAAACTTCAAGAATTCACCTTTATCACAAGTCATATGATGTGAACATCCTGATTCAATGATCTATTCATCCTTAACTTCAACTTTAGCTTCAAGGGCTTGCTCTACCGGTTCAACAGTAGGTGTTGTTTGATCTTCTGTTATAGCAACAAAGACCCATCCATTGTTTGTCGGATCCTCATCAGAATCATCAGTGACTCCTTCATCAGCAAGATAACAAGATTTATCTTTATTCTTCTTAAATCTGTATCTCTGATATTCAGGGTTAGGCTTGTATGTTCTTCTAGCTTCTTCTCTTAGTCTAGCATGTCTATCAGGGCATCTTGAAGCCATATGACCAATCTTATTACAGTTAAAACATTCAAAGGGTGCTTTACCTTCATACTTACTTCCAACTTGACCTTTAGGCATTTTCCTTGCAAATAGTGCTTCAAGTTCTTCATTTTCTCTCTTTATTTCCTCAAGTTCTCTTGCATAAAAGGATTTCCAATCAGATTTGTCAAATGATGGTGTGGATGATGTTGATGCCTTGAAAGCTAAATCTATCTTTATAGTAGCAATAGGACCAAATTCCTCAATTTCAAAAGCTAAAAGTTTTCCAATCAATGTGTCCCTAGTTACTGATGTATTAGGCATTGTTCTTAACTCATTTATAGCAATAACTTTCATTTTTGTATGCCGGTGGCAATCCTCTTAAAACTTTTGAAACAATTTCATCTTCACTTAAGGTTCCTCCACAACATTTAATACCCAAAACAATTTCATTTACTTTCCATAAAAGCAGAAATCCTTTCATCTTCTTCCAGTTTCAGATTTTCATACCCAACCCGAAAGCTTTCAAATTTTGCAATTTTGACTGTGGAATCTCCTTCATTCAATGTTTCCAAATGATCCCAAATAGCTTTAGCAATAGACCTATCTGATAATCCCATGATTTTCTGATCTAATAATGTGCTCAAAAGTGCTTCCCTTGCTTTGCAATCATTCTCCTCATCTTTTCCTAAGGTAGGTGGATTAGGCTAACTTTGAGTAGGAGCAATATAGCCATTCTTTGTAATGTCCCAGATGTCCTTTCCAATGAAATTTAGATGTGTCTCCTTTCTAATCTTCCATATGTCATAGCTGGTTCCATCAAGTTTAGGATTGTCCATCCTAAAATAGTTAGTAGACATTGGATCTCCTCAAGCTATTAAACTTCTACAAAAAGTGGACTAAGCTCTAATACCAATTGTTAGGTCCCGGAGACAACTGAGAGGGGGAGTGGGGGGGTGAATCAGTTGTCAAGTAAATTCAAACCAAAAACAAATCAACCAAACTTAATGCTTAATACTGGTAAACCAAACTTTATGTTGGTAGATAGTTTATCAATTAATTATAGTATCGATAAATATTAATGCATGAAACGGAAAGACAATAACATCCACAACACATAACACCAATATTTGTACATGGAAACCATGTTGGGAAACCTTACCCATAATCAAATGATACTACTGCAGATAGTATGTGTATACAAATGGGGTCTACACATGCAGAAAGGCCAAGTGCCTAAAGCTCACTGCTCGAACACAAATAGGAGTCACACTGACTACAATTGGATGGTTAGATCCAATAATGATGTACTACTCAAAATAGCATCTTTATATGTTGGATTTAGTACTGGTTTAGTTCTTATATACCTTCACAAAAAACTTTCTTCACCTTCAAATGATCTCTGCGTGTATAGCTCTTCTTATTCTTGCATATACCTTCTTACAATTCCTTTTCCCAATTGCATATCGATCTTACAAATAAGATCTTACATATATACCATAACCTAAGACCAATTTTAGTAGGTTGGCTCTAAAAGATATTACAATAAAATCAATTACAAGTAAATCAATAACTGATACAATATCTGATTCAACATGTTGTCTTAATGCATTTACAATAACAACAAAATCATCTCCAAAGCATGTCATGTTGATCTGGAATAGATAAGCCTATCGGTGCTTATTCTGGACCTATTTGTTGGTAACAACAAATATGCAAATAGGAGTATGCCAAAGAACAAATCTCCAAGACAAAGTGTCCAAATGATGTCTTCAACATAACCAAGTGTTTTCCATGTTATTCCAAGTGTCGGTGAACAATATATCATGTCATTGTACCATATACCGGTGACTGTGCATAAGTCACTTTCTTGTCAGTGAACATTGCCAATTCTCCAAAGTGCTAGAGTTGATAAGTGTTAATGGGTGTTGACATCAATGACAAAACCATATCAACATAACCAAAATACCAACATTTACCACATTGTCCCAATTGGCTCCTCAAATTGCCTAATTGGTGACATGGGCTTACATGGTGGGGTTTATTTGCATACATGAAACACAAGACACACTAACACGTCCTAATGGCCCTAGTCTTCATCCTCAGGGTCATGAATAGCTTGTTGATGAGGTTCTCTTGCACCAAAGGTAGTCATTTGATTTTTCTGCAAGTCTTACTTGAGGAAGATTCCACCTATTTTTGTAGGACCTTTAAAAAAATTATATGCTCTAAATGCATCATCACAAGCTTGGTTAGCCAAGTACTAATCTTGAACAAATTCATAGGCTAAATGAGATAATTGACTATAATCTTGGCACAAATCTAGTTGGTTGGATAGAAATATTAACAATAGTTCAGAAGGGTAGAGAAAATGTGGGGACCGGGCTAACAAGATGTGCCCACCCATTATTTTCCTAATTGCATCCTCAACCATAGGATTTCTCAAAAAAAAAAATTGGGTGAGATGTAAATGAGTAAATTGACCTAAAAAGGGGAATTCCTTATTTCTCACAACAAATTTAATCCTATAGTTGTAAGGGAGGTAGGTATGAATTTCCCTATTTGCATAGGTCACCATCCACAATAAGAAGAAGAAGCTCACACCAAACTAAAAAACTAAATCTCATAATAGAATAATAAAACAAACTCTAGTGCACAAAAGAGACAACAACATCCTTGAGAAAGAACAAATAGGGCATAATCTAAGTGGAGATGAGCCCCGCGTGATATATGGGGCAATATCAATTCATTAGAGATGGAAATAATTTCTTCTTACCCTATCTCATATGAGGAGCCAGTGATGGAGTCATCAATTTGAAAGTTGATTATGACTTCATAGGCAATCACAAGAATGAAAAGATCTATTGCACACTTGGGAAGAGCTCAAAATGCATATGAATGTCCATCAAGGCATATCTCATAAATGAAATGTATTTTCCAAATTTCCACTATGCACAACAAAAGACAGTTATTTCGTTGGACTAACAATACAAATAATTGCCATGGAAGGAAGAATAATGAAAAATATTGTAACACCTAACCTATGAGAGGCAATAAAATATCTGCAAAACAAAAAACATATTTTTTGTGTAGATATATATCTTTACTATCATTGATATCAAACATAGTGGTCTAGATATGTTCTAGTTTGGAGATCTAGTGTGGATCAAGTTCAATGTTGAGAAGTTATTGAGTTGTTCTGGTGGATTGAGTTTAGTGTTGAGAAGTTGTTGAGTTGTTATGATTCTTAGACTGGAAAGTGTTTTGGTAAATCTAAATTTTGGCAAGTTGTGTGTAGTGCCCTTCCTTGATTCATCCTTTATGATAGCTTATGTTAAATTCTCATGGACTTTCTTGTGTTCCTAATACTCCTTGCTTCTCATTTCACTCTTTATGTTGATATTCTCTTTGATATTATTGGATTCATTATGATTATTATAATAATATTGGTTCTATCTACTTTGGATTAATTATTGATGTTAGGTCATGATTAGCTTCGTAATTATTCACTATTTAGGAGATGTGGTTCATGTTTATTGCTTATAATAGTCTATATTGTGTTCACTCTAATATAGTGTCTACATTAGATGAAAAAAATGTTGATATCATTTATTATGTTATATATTTTCTATGTTGTCTTACTATTGTGGATGTGAAAGGGATAATGTCATATCACTCATATTTGAGAAAGGTGTGATGTTGCAATTCTCTTTCAACTACTTGTGTATTTTATATTTATATATGTTGTGTAGGTTAGCCATTTGGTGGAATTGATTATGTGTTGCATTGATGTTTTGTCATTGATGCCAACACTAGCTGTTTGGATGCTTTATCAGCACCCTTCTAGTCCCAGTAGGTTGAATGGTTTTTGGTTAACTTGGATCCGACATGATCTGATAGACTCTGGTATAGTTTGATGATGGAATTGGCTTGTTCATGATACTTATACTCATATTTGGTTAGTTGGTTTTGGTCTGGAGATTGGATGCTATCCTTCTTTCTTAGAAGTTTGGTTTCTGGTTCTAATGAGGGTTTCACCAGCAGAGCTTTTGATGGAGATCTTTGATGAATTGCATAAGTGGTGTTGGTGCAACTTCTGGAGGAGTTTTAGGATGTTGTTGGTGATCATGTTCGAGACTTGGCAGTTGGAGATCATTGCTGAAGCATATTGACCTATACCTGGTCCTAGTTGATCTAGGTTATGGACTGAATTTAATGTAACGCATGGATAGGACCTATGGATGTATTTTCATGATGTCTTATGTGTTGATAAAGGCTGACATGGTTTATAATTATGTAATCAGTTTATTATCTAGTGGCCAACTTAATTGTTTATGATTGAGGGTTTTGTATAAATAGATGTAAGATCTTATTGTAGATCATCATGGTTAACGTAAGAGGTCATGGTCAAGGAATGTAATGTGTGAATAATGTAATTTCATTCAGGCAGAGGAGTTGGTCAATCATTGGAGATAAAATTAGGTTTATGTAAGAGGATTTAGTCCTCTGGTATTGAGATTAATTGGAACTGTACTCAAGCTTAGCAGATGCTATCTTTTGTAGTTCAACACTTCTATGGATTCTTGTCTGGATTTGTATGCAGTCAATGAGGCTCCTTTTGTGATGAGCAGTGCATTCTAGGTTGTTGGCCTTCTTACAAGTGTAGTTCCCTCAATTGTAATTCACATACTTACTACAGAAGTATTATTTGACTTTGGATAGGATTCCCACCATGGTTTTTCCCTTTACCGGGTTTTCCACGTACAAATCTTGTTGTTATGTGGATGATTTTTATTCTGTGATTATTGTTTATGCTTAATTGGTTTAACTTCTATTATAGTATTAATGTTTTTGGTTCCAGTATTAAAGTTTAAATTGCTAATTTTTCCTGTAATCTATGACAACTGATTAACCCACCCTCCCGTCTCAGTTGTTTTTTGGTTATTTGAACTATCTAACAATTGGTATCAAAGATTTGGTCCTCTCTGCAAAAAGCTTAAATGCTTGAGGAAGATCCTATTGTGAGGCTCTACCCTGACTCATCCTAGAATTTCAATAATTTTCATGTTGAGACTATTATGGATGCTTTATTTTTATGCATTATGGATTTAGAACTTATATGATTCCATGATTTGGATAACATTGATGTATATTGATGCTTCATTTCTATGCATTATGGATATAGAACTTTATATGATTCTAGAATAGGATAACTTTGAGATGATGCATGTCATTATTGGATTTGCAGGACTTTATTATGATGATAGAAATAGGATGCATACCTTATGAATGGATCAAAATTATGAGGATTATGATAATGGCTTATGTGGATAAATTGGGATATATGAGATATTGATTTGTTAAAGTCAAATTGTATGCAGAGTGCTTGATGTGTATTCTTATTCATATGTTTAAATATTATATGAGGTTATTTGGAAGTACTAATGTGTAATTGAGATGCATAGGAAAATTATCCATGCGATCATGGAAATATTATGGAGAACCAAACCTAGACCTATGTACGTTCGTAAAACCAAGGGTTGTCTATTTGGAGAGACAACACCCCGTATGCATCGTATTTTATTTGTGAAAGTAAATGTTGCATGTGTGTTAAATTGAATTTATTAATTTGTGTAAATCCAACAAGAGACAAATTCCATGTGTAATTTTGTAATGTATTTTATTGTGTCACTTGACACGTGCTGATTAGTGTCTTGATTTTGACTTGTCTCTTGGAGGGAGTTTGTTTCAACCAAAGCCCTTTTTGAACATTTGAGTGTGGTCCCAAATTTTCCTTGGGTAGAGAGTCTTTGGAATGGTCAACTTAGGTTTGACCCGAAGGTTAACTTCAGATGGGTTTCTAAGGGGTCAAATGGACTCCTAGGGGTATTTTAAAGGTTTTTCCTAAGGCCCATAAGGTATACCTATGGGTTAGGAGTATTTTTAGGCATGTGACTACTCCCATGTGACTGTTTAGTCACATCAAAAAGTGGGTTTCCTAAGGTGAGCGAAAATTCAATTTAGAAGGTTCCATCTAGGTTAGATAACCTTCCTTTTGATGTGAGACTCTTTTTCCCCACTCTCTCTTACATTTTCCTTTTTCAGTTTTAGTAACCAGTGAGAACTCAGATTGAGGCCTTCTTAGGCAAGGATTAGGGATTTAGTGGGTAATCACCCACTCTCCATTTTTGGAGATCTTGCAATTTTGAAAAGAATGGTTTTGGGATAGAAATTTGGCTAAGTGTAGAAGAAAGGATTGTGGAATTGGGCTGCTCATCCTCAAACTAGTTCTAGCAAACCTTTGGGCAGATTGAAGGTTGGTTCATCTTCTCCCTTTCACGTTGCATGTTTATGCTAGAAAGATTGTTTATATGTAAAAGTTGTTCTCCTATATTTTCCTTTGTGAAATTATTATGCGACCTATCTTTTATTTCTTTTATGCATTTTCTTGTGATTTGGGAGTAACCCAGGGCTTTCTACTCTTGGGAGAGTAGGATGGTCTTGGGGGTGGAAGGAGTTTGATAGCCTTAGAGTGAGAGGCTCTCATTATGAGAGTGATCTCAAGGGTTTTTATATGTGATCCTTGCTGCATAGCCTTGTTTATGCATTTGGGGGTCATAAGGAGAGAAAGTATGGCATGAATGCCTTAGGGGGCATAAGGATGTGGGGTTAGTGAACTTATGATATATCTTTGGTTGCCATGAGATGGCTTTTTGGTCTCCCATTCTTGCAGTCTCCTCAAGGTATTTGGTCCACTTCCACCCTTGTGAAAGCACCACATTTTGTGGTGAAGTTTAGCCTTGGTTGGGAAAGTGTTTGTTGTGTGTTTTCCCTTGCTTGTTGTGTTTACTTAAGTGTAACCTATCTAGGGTTTGGTTCTCCAAGCTCGGGGGTGGCTTCTAGAAAGCCTAGGCTGGTAGGTGAGCTCTCCATGGTCATAGCCTTATGATTTATATGCAGGTTTCTTGGAAAGAAAGGAAAAATACAAGCTAGGAGTAGCTGGTTTTTACTTGATTTGCAGAAAAAGATTTGGGAATGAGATATTATATTTTAGTTGCAGCAATGTAAAAGAAAAGCTATATGTTGTATTTATTTTGAAAAAGAAATGTATCTATTTTATTTAAAGTCCTCATTTAATAGAAATGAGAGACTAGTTGGGTATCTCACCTATTTGTAATGTTAACTATATTGTATTCTAAATATGCTTTAAAGAAATGCATTGTTCTATTAAGTTATTATTGCAAAAATGAAATGTTTATTTTTGGATTAAGTTCCTATAGTTATTGAAATAAAATATGTTGTATTCATGTTATTTTTGAAAATAAAATTTCATTGTATCTCTTTTATGCATATTGAAATTGTAGATCAAGAAATTGAATAATCATCAAAACAATTACAGCCACAAAACCTAAAGCTGCTATAAAAGCAATCCTAATCCAATCAATGAAGACATAAAGACAAGATATTCAAATCAAATGAAATTGAAACAAACCGGCGTAGATATCTCCTTCATGTGGCTCCATTGTTCTTATTTCACCTTCAAATTTGATGTGGATCTCACCTACAAGTGCAAAATGCAAGTGGAAAGCAAGTTGTTGAGAGATGGAATTCACAGCATAAGGTTACTCGAAAATGTGATTGATCTCAAAAATGTGATTGATCTCAAAAATGTAATTAATCTCCTTTGCATTGAAGAATATCATCCAATTTATAGACAAATTGGAGAGAGGACAAGATTAGCATGAAGAGATTTGAAAGGAAATTCAAATCAAGAATGGAAAAATTATGACAAATGTATGATAGTTTCTATGTAAGGAGTATGACAAATTATGACAAATTATGACAAGATTGAAATAGAAATAGAAATTAGGAATTAGGAGAAATTAGCAAATTAGAAATTTGAGGAAAAAGATGAAATAGAAATTAGGTGAATTAATTAATAGGTTTTCATCCGTTAATTAATTCATGAAAGAGACCTAGGACTAAATAAATAGATTTATTTAACCCATAAAGAAGAAGAAAATGATTAAATGAACAAATCATAAAACCCTAGAAATAAGAGGACAAGGAATTAGGTCAAGACAACAAGAAATTAATGTAGGTTCGATCAAGATTCTGATTGACAAAGGACCAATGTTGATAAATGATTGAGATTGGTTGACAAAAATCAATGACAAATTGACCAAGATTAACAAGGAGACCAAATTGATAGGCGCCAATTGACGAGGAACAATGACTAATCGATCGAAATTGACATGATTGAAAAGCACAAGGATCGATGATGAATCGATCGTAAAATGACAAGATTGACAAAGACAAGGATCAATGACGAATCAATCACAAAATGATAAGGCTGACAAGGGCAAGTACCGATGATGAATCGATCACAAATGATTACTAATAAGATAAAGATGATTGAAAGATTGACAAGAGGACAAAACCCTAATTCTATCATCGATTAGGATTAACGATGTCCAAAATGATGATAAATGAGCACACACCATGATGCGACAGGATAAGATCGACCAAAATCATGACTGAAGATTGCTATCAACAAGACCTAATTCGAAAGCGATGAAAATGAGGAATGTAGAAGAAGGACTTGATGCTCTCAAATGATAAAGACCAAGTGCGCAACATAGAAGAAATGTTAATGCGACGCAAGAACCCTAAAATAAGGCAATACGCAAATGTTTAAGTATGACTCCACAAGCTTTGACCATTTTTAGATGTCTATAGAAATAATGGAAATGAGAGAAGTAGCAAGCTTGCATGTTAGTAAGAGAAAAGTAAGCATTTTTATTTCCATTTACAAGTTAAGGTTAAATAGATTTAATTTGTCTATCTCTAAGGTTTATTTTAAATATTTTCTAGGCTAATATAGATGTTAAAATTTATTAAATTCTGTCATTTTCCTTATTGTAGAAAATAAATCTAGAATTATAAGTCTATCTCTAAAGTTAGCAACTAGATTGTCAAAACAAAAAGAAATGCATTATTTAAATTTGTTAGTTAGAAAGCTTGTTGTTATGTGTTTTAAAAAAAAATATACAGATTGTCTTAAACAATGAAAAATAAAGTATTCTCCAGTATGTTAGGGTTAATGTGCAAAGAACATAGTTAGTCTTATGATTTGTATTAAGAATGAAAATAAGAACAAAGTTTAAAGCATACTTATTAATATAAACATTGCAATAAAAAAAAAGATTGCCTCTATTCCCATGCTGCCAATATTTTATTAATTTTTGCATGATTTAAAAAGTTAAGAAAATAAATCCATTTTCAGGTAAATCTGAACTAAATCTATTCCTAAATTTCATATATATATACATGTAAATGTAAATATATATATATATATATTGTTGTTTTCTTTTTTTTTTTTTAAAGGGTTTAATAAATAAATAAAAAATTTTTAAAAATATGCTTAAACAATTTGTCGGAAACCTCGGCTCTGTGGATTTGCACACAGGGTGGGGAAGGGGCCAGCGGTGGGTGACGACCCCCAGTAGTGGCCACATCCGCTGCTATGGGCCGCAACCCACAGTCGGGGTGGCTTCGGCCATCCCCTGTGGGCGGCGCCCCACAGCGGCAGCGGCAGTCATGCTACGGGCCACGATCCACAGTGGTGGCCAAGGCCGCCATTGTGGGTTGTGACCAGCAGGCACGGCTACGGCCGTCTCTATGGGGAGCTCCTACAGAGTCCTTGGCCACCGCCGCCTCCCCTCTCATGGCTATCGAAACCCTTACAGCCGCTCTAAACCTCCTTCGCCCAGTCTCCTATTTCGGCCCTACAACAAAAAAAAAAGTATAACACAGTCAAGCCCTAACCCGAAATTCAGGTTAGGGCAAGTTATGAAGTTCAAAGAAATAGGTTAGCTTAGGTATATTTTTAAATTGTAGGGTTAGAAAATTTTTAAAGGGGGGGAAACCCATTCGAAATTCGAATAGGGTATTCCCCCATTATTTTAAGTTTAGTAATATATGTTAGTTCCTTTGTTTTAAGGGGCCCTATTCCTTTATATATATATATATATATATATATATATATATATATATATATATATATACATACATATATGTATATACATATATACATACATATATGTATAGATACATATATGAATAGATACATATATGTATATATATATATATATGTATGTATGTATGTATGTATGTATGTATAAATCTAAGTTTGGATTAATATTTTATTTATATGTTTGTATTTTATATATGTTTTTATAAAAATTAGGGATATAAATATTTGAATATGATGTTAAAATTTAATTCATTTGGGGTTTAAATCTTCTAGAAATTTTATAATGATTTTTGTAAGTTATTTGGCTATGGGGGATTATATTTAGTCCACCTAAATTTAGGCTTTTCGAGATTAAACTTTATAGGGCAATTTTCATTATGGAATTATTTGGCCCTTTAGTCAAATTTTAGACACATTATAATTATTGTTAAAATAAATAATGGATTTTCAAAATCCAAGTGCTAGGGTTAATTTAATTAATTCCCACAACAATTAAAAGATTAATTGAGGATTAATAATATCTCCTGTCAATTAATTTAGAGCTTTTGTTTTAATTAACTTGTTTAACAAAATTGATGAGATAATAATAATTTCCTTGGAGAGTTAATATTCCGCAATTAATTTAGATTATTTTTGCTTGCTTGATTTGGTTGTTAGATTAACTTAAAACATAGTTAAGACAAAACTTGTTATTGTGGTTCATTTAGCAAATTTAGTTTTATTAGGTTATGTTTTAAAACAAAAATATTATTTTGTTTATGCCCAAAAGTTTGGGCATGACACTTATGCCGACTAATAGTTCAAGTTCATCCAGTTCTTCTAGAGCTATCTTTTGAAGGGATATTCTTAGGCTTGATGGAATAAATTACACAGTATGGAAGATTCAGATGAAGACTCATCTGAGATGTCTTGGCAAGGAGATTTGGGAGATCACACAGAATGGTGTCACACCCTATAATCCGAGATCTACGAATCCTCCTCTGGCAAACCTGGACAAGGAGCTTGAGAATGAGTGTAGAGAAAGAGAAGCCCTCTTGTGTGCACTTTCTAATCAACAAATAATGGGATTAACAGACAAATCCTCTGGAAAGGCTATATGGGATACGTTGGAAACTCTTAATTAAAGTAACCCTACAGTGAAGATTGCTAAACTTGATAGTTATCGGGTGAGATATGAAAACCTAAAGATGGAAGAAGATGGAAGGATTATTGCATTCATGGAAAGGGTAAATGAGATTTTTATGGGAATTCAATGTTGTAGTGGAACTCCAAGCAAAGATGAAATTGTTTCTAAAGTCCTGAGAGCCCTACCACCAACTTACAAAATGAAGGCTACTGCTATTAATTAGTTGAGAACAATGGCTAATACATCTATCAACATAGATACTTTGGTTGGGAAACTATTTGCTTTTGCACTTGAGGAATTTTGACCTTCTGGAGATGTGAAGATTGAACCTGCTTTTCATGCATCTACATCTACAACCGGTAAGAAAGATTGGAAAGCTTTAAATGAAAAGGAGTTGGAAGATGTGAAGAGAGAAGATGATGAGTTTGAGCAACTTGAAGCACTATTTGCTAGAAGAGTACCTAAAGGACCGATAGGAAGTAAGTATGAAGGAAAAGCACATTTTAAATGTTTTGCATGTATTAAGATTGGTCATTTTGCATCTAGATGTCCTGAAAGGAATTCAAGATTTTAAGAAAGAGTTAGAAGATCATTTAAGTCTAACCCTGGATATTAGAACAAATATAAATACAAGAAAAATAGAGACAAATCATGCTACATAGTGGATGAGGATGACATTACTGATTCAGATGATGAACCAATAGAAGACTCTGATAGTGGATTCAGAAATGGGAAGGAATGGGTATTCCTAGCTATCAAGGAAGATGATCTGAAACTAGAAGAGAATGTACCTGAAGAGAAGGCACTTGCTGCTACAATTGAAGACAGGGATGAATGGTAATTGATAATGGTTGTTCACATCATATGACTAGAGATAAAGGGAAGTTTTTGTCTTTGCAAGAATTTGATGGTGGTCTAGTTAGATTTGGAGATGACAAGGAATGTATGATCAAAGGAAAAGGAACTATACCATTGGATGGTAAGAACAATACTGACAATATTTATTATGTTCAAGGTTTGAGACATAATCTTCTGGGTGTAGGACAATTGGTAGACAAGGGATTTCAATTACAGTTCAAGGATGGAAAATGCAAAATTATTAATAGATATAGCTTGGAGATTTCAACCGATACAAAAATAAAAGGTAATATATTTCACTTAAATTCTGGTGAGAAAACATGTTTGATTATACAGATTGATGAGAGTTGGCTATGGCATAAAAGGTTGTGTCATGTGAAATTTGGTTGCATTGTGAAGATCAGTTCAACTAAGGCTATTATGGATATACCTAAGATTATGAAGCCCTATAATCCGATATGTAAAGAATGTCAAATGGGTAAACAGGTCAGAACCCCTTTTAGGAGTATACAAGATAAATTAAATGATGTTCTTGATCTTATTCATACTGGTTTGTGTGGCCTTGCTAGAGTTAAAAGTTTTCAAGGTGATAGATATTTTATGCTAATCGTTGATGATTATTATGGAATAATGTGGATTACTTTTCTAAAAGAAAAATCTGAAGCATTTGAAAACTTTAAAATCTTTATGGATAAAGTGGAAACTGAGACAAGATTGAAGATTAAATGTTTGAGATCAGATCATGGTGGTGAATTCACATCCGATGAGTTTAATAACTTTTGTGACAAGCATGGTATAAGAAGACAATTTTCTACTCCCTGGACACCTCAGCAGAATGGAACTGTGGAAAGGAAGAACAAAACTATCTTAGATGTTTCTAGAACAATGATGATGGAATCTAGTCTACCACATATTTGTTGGAGAGAAGCAGTGAGCATAATTGTTTCTACATTCAACAGAGTACATATCAAAGGAGAAACCGGTAAGATGCCTTATGAATTATGGTTTGGCAATACACCTATAGTTAAGTATTTCAAAAAATTTGGTAGTAAATGTTATATCAGAAGAGATGATATTATTGGGAAATTTGATCCTAGATGTGATGAAGGCATATTTATTGGTTATTCTAATTGTAAAGCAGAAAAATCGCGATCGAACCCTAGTTGTTCTCCCCTCTTCCAACTCCGAGGAGAGAGAAGGGAGGTTCGCTAGGATTTGATGGTTTTCACTTAGGGGAGAGACTTTACATTCAAAAGAGGGGTTGAAACTCATAAGATCCAATCCCACACAATGTAAGATTGGATGCTAAATGAATTTCAAGGGTTAGGAAAGCAAGGCTACCCTCTTTTGTAAAGAATGTTGTTAAGGAAATTAAGCTAGGAATGCATAGAAAGTCATAAAGATTCGCTTATAAACTGAGTTCGGTTTATAGGATGAAGCTGCGGACCTGGAATTAGTAGTAAAATGTTGATACGGCGCTGTCCTGCAAATTTGAGCAAAAGTCGTCAGGACGATGGCGCCCGGCGCCACGGTCCTCTGAAAAATCCGTGAAATGAAGGGGGATCTGTTCGTCTCTGCACAAGGATTCCAGATCTTCAATTTCAGCCGCGTACCTGCAACCTACACACAGAAAAGTGAAGACGATTGGGGGATTAGGGATTAGGGGTTTGCCTTTAGGTCAAACCCCAGTTTTGGAATTAACCAAGAAATGAGCAAGAGCTGTAAATGTAAATGACTGTAAAACAAGTACTAATACCTTGTTCTAAGGATGTTTGTATCCTTATGTGCAAAGGTTTAGATGTTGTATGTTGTATGTTGTATGTTGTAGCATGTAGTATGTGATCTCCTCTTCAATGGTTGAATCCTTGTCTTGAATGCAACACTTAGCATTGAATGGAGACTTGAAATGATCAATTGCTTGAAGGAATGCTTGAATGCTTGAATGCTTGAATGCTTGAGTATAATTTCCACGCTTTGTACACATATCCTCTTCATGCCAAATGAGAGAGAAAAATGTAGTTTATATACTTGTCAATTAGGGCTGATAGACTGATTTTCCTGACCTTAGGCTGACCAGGAAAGTTAATTTCCAATTTGCAAACAAAAAGACCCGAGACCCCTTAGGAGACCGGGCCCAAAATAGGACCCAGGGACTAGGGCGCTGGGCGCCATGGTCCTGGGGACCCGGGTGCTGGGCACCCTGGTCCTGAAGGACCAGGGCGCTGGGCGCTCTGGTCCCACCTCCCGGGACAGCAGGGTGCAAGGAGGTTCAGGCCAGGGTGCTTGAAAAATGCAGTTTTCAGTGTCGTGAGCAAGTTTCAGGGTCTCCATTCAGGTTGCGTGTTGCGTCGCCATCGTGAAGACCAAAATGCGGTCGAAATTGCAAGTGTCACAATTTTAGGACGCTACATTTAGCCCCCACTTTAGCGGGAGTATGTATGCTCATACTTCCGGTAAAGTACAAGGAAACAATATTGAAAGACTTTCACCACGTCAAGGAGGCAAGATACACCAAGCCCCCAGTGGACTAAGGATCTTATGACTTCGATTGACAAAGTAAAAGGGAAGATCATGAGGAGAACCATGACTGTCAGTAGTAAGGCTCCCTCACTATGAGTCATGCAAGAAAGATATCAAAAATTTTCAAGGCAAGGCTAAATTTGCCAAGAAATTTTCAAGTATCTTGAAAAGATATGAACGGGATGTATGCCCCCCTACGTTAAAGTGATCGCACACACCTCACCGGGGGTGATTGTTTTAATGTAGTGATACACATAAGAAATGAGAAAGGAGCACGTTATCGCAAGGATTTAGCCCCCAAGTGTGAGATAAACCCAAGGATAATAGACACAAAACACAAAGCACAAGGTGACTTCGCTTTCCTCGGGGTCAGTATGCTGTATGATAATTCATGTATATATATATCATATGTATGTATGCATAATTGTTCTTCATTCCCCAATCAAGGAAGGTCACCTAGAAGAAGGGAACACATGTGTCTTTTGAGTCAACATGAGAGAGATCGAGAGATCTCAATGCTTTGCATCATCCTCAAGTAAACAACACTAAGGACAACAAATAGAAGAATGAGAATAACATATGGAAGAAGTAACAAAAGAGAGGAGGAGAGAATCTGCTATGCTAATGTAACTAGTCTAGCACGTCATCTACCCCCCGATCTTGCTGATCAATGTTTCGGGAAGGCAGGGAACACGCTAGAGGAGGAACATCCAACACAGCAGATGGAGCTATCACAAGATCCAAACAAGGGCTATGTTCATGTTCCGAGCCACATTGTTCTTGTCTAGGAGCTAGGATAAGTGCTTTAGAAAATTCATTAGATAAATGGTTATCAACATCAACAAGTTCATATTCACTATCAGAAGCAAGAGGAGTAACATTTTCATCATGAATAACATTTTCATCTATATCATCATCAAGATTTATAAAAATAGGATCTTTAACTCGCACCGGATCAAGACCATCATGCATCTTATGTTTAGGAGATTTAGGCTCAATGTCCGGCTGAGGAGAAAATGGAATAATGCTTGTTGAAGGTGTTTTTGGAGATTGCAAAGTTTGAGCTCTAAGACGACGCTTTCGTCAGCATTCACGTGCAGAACGATTTCATCTAGTCTTAGTAGGAAGTGAAGAAGACTGAGGAGGAGGAATGTTCTCATCCTTAGCACTTGGGTGTTTAGGTTGTGGTCTCTTAGGCTGGATAATAGGAAAATAAGAAGGTCTCTTCTCTCTATAAAAAGAAGGAGGAGGAACTGCTCCATATAAAGGAGGAATTTTTGGTTTAAGGAGAAGACCAAGTCCATCATGACGAGGAGGTATAGGTCTACTCTTAGGAAGTTTATTAGGTATAGACATAGTCACATCCATAGGGATGGGTTGAGAATCTTCTTGAGGAAAGACATTAGTTTTATCTTTCAAAGGAAGAACTTCCTTCTCAAGAATGATAGGAATATCAAGTTTAGGTGCTCTAGGTTCACTTAGAGATAGGATCATATCTGTTTTCCACTTTTGATAAGATTTGAAAAGATGATCACTTCGTGGAGGAAGAGATTGGAATTGTTTAGGCCAAAAGTAATCAATAGGAACACTAGAGGTTCTTTCAGCTGGTTTAAAGAGACTATGATTGACAGTAACAACTTCACCATTATGGGGAAATTTCAAACACTTATGAATAGGAGAAGCAATAGCTTTCATGGAAGATAGCCAAGGATAGCCAAGCTTCACACGAAATTGTTCGGAAGATGGAATAATAGCAAAGTTCACATCAAGAGATTTGTTATGGACCTCAATAGGCAATGTAATAGAACCAATTGCAGGAGAAGAAAATGCATCAAATAATTTCACAATCACATCTGTTTTGTCATATATCACTTGATTCAATTGCAAAGTAAAAAGAAATTCTTCAGTAATAACATTAACCATGCACAAAGGATCAATAAGCACTCCACGGCAAGGTGTATTCTTAACTTTTGCAACTATGTATAAAGGACCATCAGGTGCCCTAATGGTCTCACTGGAATCAAATGTGATGGAAGGTTCTTTAGGGATTTCTTGCTGCTCTACAAAGTTAATCACATTCGGAGTCATAGACACAAGACCATCAGATGAGAGAGAGGAATCATTAGCCTCAATTGCATTAGAGGTATGAGAAGGCAATGGATCAGTGAAAATCTGAAGATTTTGGTTAGGAGGAGCTACAGATGTGTTGCCTTTATCATTTACTCCAGAAATAGAGATAGTATTGTTATCAATCAAATCTTGAATTTTACCCTTTAAAGAAAAACATTTTTCAGTATCATGCCCAAGCTGACGATGAAATTGACAAAAAGCTTTGTTATCAAAATAAGGTGAAGTAATCTTTGCAGGATCAATTTGTCTTATAGGAGGAAGAGTAAGCACATTTTGTTCCAATAACTTATTCATAATACTATGCAATGATTCATTCAAAGGAGTATACTGTCTTTCTTTCTTGAAAAATTTAGAAATAGGAGGCACACCTGATGCTGCATTCACATTGTTGTTGATGATGTTTTCATTGAATTTGATGGAATCTCTGTTCGATTTAAACTTCCCAAATGATTGTTGACTGCTATCACCCTTATCACTCGGAGCCATAGGATGTGATTGTTCCATTTGACTCACAGTCAGTTGATGATTGTGAAGAGTTGCACACAACTGTTGGAAAGAAGTAAACTCAGAAAACAGAAGTTTGTCTCGAATATCTTTTTGTAAATTAGAAATAAAGATTCTTTGAATATCATTGTCAGGCACTGGAAAAGAAATTTGAGCATACAAATGCTTATATCTACCAATGAAATCAGTCACTTTTTCTTTAACACCTTGTTTACAATGCATTAAATCAATCAAAGTAATTTTAGGACTTATATTGTTTTGAAATTGTTGAATGAAAGCATTTGCAAGTTGTTCGAAAGAAGTAATAGAATAAGAAGGCATCGAGCAATACCATTGTAGGGCTTTGTCTCTTAATGTTCTAGTAAATAGTTTTGCAAGCAACCTTTGGTCATAAGCAAAATCAGTACAAATTGTTTGAAAAGTCTTAACATGTGTTAGAGGATCTCCTTTACCATTATAAAGTTCCAAATGCGGGATTTCAACATGTTTAGGAGGGATAGCTCGAACAATGTCAAGAGAAAGTGGGCTCGCAACATCAAATGTGGGCAAACTAAACTTAGATTGATTCATAGAGGCAATTTGTTGCTGTAAAGAAGAGACAGTTTGTGCAAGATTGTTAATGGTCACTTCAGTCGAAGAGTTCGTATTGGATGTGTTAGACTGAGATGGAGGTGTTATGTTCTTGAAAGAAGGTAAAGAGTAAGGTGGTGGGACCCTATGATAATTAGTCATAGGAGATGATTGAACAGGAGGAACACTACAAGGAGGAATGGAATGGTTAAATGAATTGCCCCCTTGCGTCATGTTCATTTGTGGTGATATAATAGGGACACTCATTGAAGGAATGAATGAAGAAATCGGATTGAATGAAGGAAGAGGGTTAATTGAAGAAGAAGGGTTGCCCCCATGACTAGTAATCACAGGAGAAATGTCTTGTGTAGAAGTAGCCATTATGTTTGATGTAAAAGTAGGTATACTAGCAATAGGAGTTGTCAAAGGAATAGAATGATTGACTTGAGTAGGAGGTTGTGTATAACCTAAAGTTTCGACACAACTTTTCATAGGCATCACATTCGAATCCATAATGTGTGCAATACCACGCAAAATATCAATTCCATTCTTATCACTTTGAAGCATACGTTTTAGACCCTCAATTAAAGGAAGAGCTTGACTATCAGGGTATTCTTGAGACATCCATTGTCGAAAATCGTCAAATTGGTTATCCAATTTCGAAAGTTGTTCTTCAGAAACCTCATGGAGAGCTTCTTCATCATTAGGAGGATTAGAGGAATTACCCATGTCCTCGTTAAAAAGGCTATTCAAATTAGGTTCCATCTCCTCAGTAGTTAAACCTTGGAAAGACTTAATTCTATGGCTTCGTCTAACGGGAATAGTGTAAGTAGGGCTTATTGTTGTAAAACTCATGCACTAGAAAGAGAGAGAAGATTTTGAATCTAGAGGTAGCAATTTTCAGTAAAATCAGCCAATCTTCTGGATTTAAGCTGTTAAATGCAATCACAACAGTCTCCCGAAATTTCAGAAAAAATGTCTAGGACCATGGCGCTCGGAGTGCAACACGGTCCTTGCAACTTTTTTTGAAATTTGCAGGGATGAAAGGTATGATGATTTTAGAGCTAATCTGAAAAAAATGAGTGATTTTACGATCTGTAGATAGGCCAAATTAAAGTTGTAATCTCAAAATTGAACCCTATCAAGATTGTCGAAAAATGCAAAAATTTGAATTTTGAAAAAGAGAGGGGAACTGAAATTTTGAATGTTATGATTTTAGAGGGAATGTCAAGAGCAATGCAAATTTTGAAATTCAAAAATTGACTCAATTTCACGCAAAATTCAATTTTGAAAGCGGAAATCAAAGTTGTTGTAATTAAGCACTTAATTTCAAAAGTCACAAAATGCAAGAATTTGAATAAAGCACTAAAATTTTTAATGAATGCAAACACACTTTTCAGATTTAGGATAGTAAGAACACAATTTTGACACAAAATTTCAATTTCAATGATTTTTAAATGTTTAGAAGCCTTAATCCAAGCAATCACAAGACCAACTTTGACTGTTATTTTGAAGGTGTTAAAATTGATAAAATCAGCCAAAATTTTGGATTTTAGCAGGAAAATACAGTAAGATCTCGCTCCCGAAATTTCGGAAAAAATGTCGGGGATGATGGCGCCCGGCGCCACGGTCCTTGCAACTTTTTTCCAAATTTTCAGGGATGAAAGATATTGTGATTTTATTGTGGAATCCAAAGTTATAGCTGATTTGGAGATGTTTTGATCAGTGAAATTGTTGGACAAAGGTTGGATCAAGAGGGTTTCAAAAATTAGGGTTTTGACACTTAACCACTTAATTTTCAAAATTAAAGCATAGATATGAATTAAAAATTTGTAATAGAAGGGCAGATCTGAAACAGGCATTAACATTTAGACATTTCGCAGGTTCAATTACTAAAAAGAAAATTTAGGGTTTTTATGCAATCACCTCTAAAATTTTGCAAAAGATCAAACATGGAAATGTCATCAATTTTTTTTTCAGATCTAATCATGAAAAATCAGAAAGGATGTTCACGTCAGGTTCACCAAAATATAAAGCGGAAAAATCGCGATCGAACCCTAGTTGTTCTCCCCTCTTCCAACTCCGAGGAGAGAGAAGGGAGGTTCACTAGGATTCAATGGTTTTCACTTAGGGGAGAGACTTTACATTCAAAAGAGGGGTTGAAACTCATAAGATCCAATCCCACACAATGTAAGATTGGATGCTAAATGAATTTCAAGGGTTAGGAAAGCAAGGCTACCCTCTTTTGTAAAGAATGTTGTTAAGGAAATTAAGCTAGGAATGCATAGAAAGTCATAAAGATTCGCTTATAAACTGAGTTCGGGTTATAGGATGAAGCTGCAGACCTGGAATTAGCAGTAAAATGTCGATACGGCGCTGTCCTGCAAATTTGAGCAAAAGTCATCGGGACGATGGCGCCCGGCGCCACGGTCCTCCGAAAAATCCGCGAAACGAAGGGGGATCTGTTCGTCTCTGCACAAGGATTCCAGATCTTCAATTTCAGCCGCGTACCTGCAACCTACACATAGAAAAGCGAAGACGATTGGGGGATTAGGGATTAGGGGTTTGCCTTTAGGTCAAACCCCGGTTTTGGAATTAACCAAGAAATGAGCAAGAGCTGTAAATGTAAATGACTGTAAAACAAGTACTAATACCTTGTTCTAAGGATGTTTGTATCCTTATGTGCGAAGGTTTAGATGTTGTATGTTGTATGTTGTATGTTGTAGCATGTAGTATGTGATCTCCTCTTCAATGGTTGAATCCTTGTCTTGAATGCAACACTTAGCCTTGAATGGAGACTTGAAATGATCAATTGCTTGAAGGAATGCTTGAATGCTTGAATGCTTGAATGCTTGAGTATAATTTCCACGCTTTGTACACATATCCTCTTCATGCCAAATGAGAGAGAAAAATGTAGTTTATATACTTGTCAATTAGGGCTGATAGACTGATTTTCCCGACCTTAGGCCGACCAGGAAAGTTAATTTCCAATTTGCAAACAAAAAGACCCGAGACCCCTTAGGAGACTGGGCCCAAAATAGGACCCAGGGACCAGGGCGCTGGGCGCCATGGTCCTGGGGACCAGGGCACTGGGCGCCCTGGTCCTGAAGGACCAGGGCGCTGGGCGCTCTTGTCCCACCTCCCGGGACAGCAGGGTGCAAGGAGGTTCAGGCCAGGGTGCTTGAAAAATGCAGTTTTCAGTGTCGTGAGCAAGTTTCAGGGTCTCCATTTAGGTTACGTGTTGCGTTGCCATCGTGAAGACCGAAATGCGGTCGAAATTGCAAGTGTCGCAATTTTAGGACGCTACACTAATGAAAGCAAATCATATAGGTGTTATAACAAGAGATTACAAATAATTGTGGAGATGGCTAATGTTAAAGTAGATGAGATGAACATAAGTCAAATCAAAGTTTATGAGAAGGAACGGCAGTGGAAATTATTATATCTGAACCGGTAGCACCTTTATCGAAACATAGAGTTGAACCAATTACTTCCGTAATATCAGAGAATTCTATAGTAACTGAAGAATAGGGAAGAGGAACAAAAAGTCATAAAACCCCTAGGTATGTGAGATTGAATAATTCAGAAGATCAAATCATTCAGGATAAGAGCAATGGAGTGATGACAAAGTTTAATTTCATAAGTTGAACTGGTATCAGTAATTGAGGCTTGTAAAGATGAATATTGGTTGAAAGCTATGGAAGAAGAATTAGATCAGATTGAAAAAATAACACATGGACCTTGGTTCCTCGGCCTAAAAATAAAAATGTTATTGGAACTAAATGGGTTTTTAGGAATAAATTGAATGAGGATGGTCAAGTTATAAGGAATAAGGCTAGATTGGTTTTTAAAGGATATTCTTAGAAGGAAGGAATTGATTATGGAGAGACTTTTTCACCTGTAGTTAGGATTGAATCCGTGAGATTATTTCTTGCCTATGTTGCTTATAAAAACTACAAGGTTTATCAAATGGATGTAAAATGTGTATTTCTTAATGGGGATCTTGATGAGGAATTTTATATTGAGCAGCCTAATGGCTTTTCACTATCATATGGTACAAATATGGTTTGCAAGTTAAGGAAATATTTATATGGACTAGAAAAAGAACCTAGAACTTGGTATGATGTTAGATTCAATGATAGTCCCAAAGACACTGAGAGGGGTGGTGAATCAATGTCTAAGCGGTTAGCAAAATATTTATATTTATAACTTTGCAGCCCAAAATAGTGTACCGGTAAATAAGAATTATTGCAGTAAACAAAACTAATAGAGATAACATAGAAACACACCATAACACAATATTTTTAATGAGGAAACCTGGTGTGGGAAAAACCTCAATGGGATTTGTGACCCACAATATTTACTCACTGGCCAATGAATAAATACTACTTACAATAAGGGGGCCTGCACATGCAGGGAGGTCAATAGCCTAGAGCTCACTACTCAATGAAGAGTCACACTGACTACAAAATGGATTAATAAATCCAATACAATGTACTGCTCAAAACAAAATCTCTAATGCTAGTTTTAGTACCGATTTAAGCTCAGATAGATACCTTATCCAAAAAAATTTCCTGCCACTAAACAATAATTATCTACCATACATGTCTTCTTCCACATACACCAAAATGACTTATAAGATCTCATACATATATCTTTTACAATATACCATGTTGGCTTACAAAAGATAATTTTATTACAATAAACAAAATTTAAACCTATGTCAGCTGGAGTGCCGATATGCTTTGTTGTCGATGTAATCTGAATGATGGTGTAAGTTCTTGTCGGTGCCGGTGCCTGCCGGTGTATGAAGTTTGTGATGTTGGGCATATAGAAACCAATTGCCGATGATTTTCCAGTTGGTTACCATCAATGACAACATCAACTATTCTCATAAGAGTTTAGAATGCCAACAATCTCCCCCTTTGGTATTGATGGCAACACTCATGAGAAAAATCAAAACTGTTATCCAAAACTGAAATCCAAAAAGATGTGCTCCCCCTAAGAAAGTGATCTCCTTTGTACATACATTTTTCTCACAACTACTTCCCCTTTGACATCAATGACAAAGGATGTCATAAATAATCAAAAAGAGTACAAAAATGCTACCTCAAAGTCTGTAACTGGTTGGTTACAATCTGAAAGATGTCTGCCAAAATCATATTTAGACTTTGCATAAACTTGTTACTATTGGTTAAAGTTGCCTCAGTCTGTTTGATCATACTGGTGAGATAGTGCATTTTCTTCTTCGATGATCATTCTCCTTATACTGTTGCCTTAGATATTTCAACTCTCTAAGTAATAAGACTATCCAACCTCAAACCAAGTTTATCCTTTAGTTATGAGGCATTAGACCTTATTCTTGCCTTCTCTTTCTCAAGTTTTTCCAACTTCTCCTCAAAAAATGCCATTTCCTGCTCAAAAACTGATATAAGTCCAGATGAACCTATTATATTATCCACAATGTCTTCAATTTCTTTTTGTGTCTTTTTTATCTCCTCATCAATGTCCTCTGTTAAACAGTGAGGTTTACATGCTTCCCTATATAACTCCTTATACTCCAAAATTGTAGAATTGAGTACTGGTAAAAGTGTATCCAAATGATCGGTACATTTCTTTATGGTGTTTTCAAAGAATGTGTTTTTCTCTTTGTCAACTCTCTCATTTATGGTATCCTCACTCACATTATCTATCGTTATTACATTATCAGCAATGAATTTGGACAATGTGTCCAATTTCCCTAAAGAATCATTAATATGATCTATCTTACAATTAGGTGCAATCATCTTCAGAATGGGTAATGTGTTATCAATTACCTTAAATGCTAAGGCATTGCAATTAGTAATCATTTTAATTGAATCCAAAAGTACCTCTATAATATTAGTGAGTCTGAATTCACTTGTAGATGTGCTTGATTCTACTGTAGTTTTCTTCTCAATAGATGTCTGACCAATCACTTTCACTATATCCTCTTTACTTCCATCAGATGCATCCACTTTACTTATCTTTTCTTCCAGTGGATCTATCTATGTTTGTACCTCTACCTTTAATGGTTTCTCAATCTGATTAGGCTTCTCTGCAACTGCCGGTGTCACAGACTTAACATAAACTTCTGCCTCAAATTGTTTATCTGTCTGTACCCTTCTCAGTTTCTCAAATTTTGGTGGCCCTGTGCTAGTTGTCTTTCCCTCTATTTGTTTCTCAGCCTCTGGTTGCTCTGTTTGAGCTAGTATCTCAGTTCCTGAGAGTCAATAGTTTGTGCTGATTTCTCTAAAATCTTGCTATCCTCAACACTATCTGCCTTAACCTCTAAAATTTCTTTGTCCACAATAATGTTTATATCTTTAGTATCTACATTCATGGTAAGGAGTATCTCTGACTCCAGATTAGTGTCATCAAGTGTTATACCTTCAGTAGCTATATCCGGTGGATTAACTATATGAACCGATGATGAAGGGGCTAATGGAGGGGTGTCCTGGGTCGGTGGAGGGATGTTATTTGTTGTTTGTATAGAGGGTACACCACCTACTTTACCTTTTCCTTTTTCCTTTTTATATACCTTGAATGCCTTTTCCATTTTTGGTTTGCTTCTTTCCTCTTGCTTTTCCTTCTCTACAAAGAATATGTCCCATTTATCTACAGTCTCATCTGCAATTTCTTAAACCCTTCCATCCATCAACCTCACTTGTTGGTGTCCACTAACAAATACTAACTGGTTAGCTTCAGAAATAAGCTCATCTATCTCTTCCTTAGAATTTACCAGATGTATAGCCAAGAGTGCTTCAACTTTCAACTTCTTGTCCAGTTCCATCATGGATAGCCTTTTAGCTTCTAATCTCATGTATAAATCATTGGGTATCTCATCAATCACTTCTATCAAGACTTTCTTGTAAAAATCTAAATATAAAATAATGCTTTCTTCAATTGTGTTTTTGTCAGAATCATTGGAAGAATTATACCATTTGCACACATTAGACAGATTACCTTCCTCTATAATCTCATTCAATAGATCATCCAGAGTGGGGGTAATCGGTGTCTTTTTCTTCTTAGGTGTAAGCTTCTTCTTCGGTTCCCTAACTGCTTGCTGCTTCTTCCTTAGTGTTCTAGTTTTCTTAGGAGGAGGAGAAGGTACCGGTGAGGTTTTCCTTTTCCTTTCCACTCTTTTAAACTTAGTAGCCTTACCACTGTTAGTATCAGAGGATGTTACAACTAGTGAAATATGTGCTTCAGGTTGTAGTCCTTCAAGCTCACTCGTTGATATACCACTAATATTCATGACATTTTCTTTGACTTCTTTGACCTTCTTGGAGGCATATCTAATAAATTTTTCTCTTCTTTTTGTCCTCTTCTGCATATATATATTACTCTCAATAGTTTATGTATTTCCAAAGAATTTCTTAGATGGCTCCCTTGGTGCACCAAGTAGAGCTCTAGCATATGTCTCCAGAACATATAGGTCTACTATTAGGCCCAATATGGAGAGCTAATGTACTGAGAGGGGAGGGGTGAATCAGTACTTCAAAAAATTTCTTCAACAATAACTTACTGCTAAGCATAAACTGAATAGTGTAGTAACATAATGCTAAAACAAATAAATAACAATCATACATGATTCACTCCATAACACATATTTTAGTTATGCAGAAACTCTTGGTTAGAGAGAAAAATTGTGGTGGGGATGACACCCACAACTTCACTACTTCAATAATAAAGGTTGCTTGGTTAGAGCTACATGTTTAGCTATTTCTGACAGCTTACCCTGTTAGGAGTATCAAGATCTGTTAGATCTACCTTGCTAAAGGATTTTACAACACTTAATCTAAATGCTGCACCTGGTTAGAGGCTTTACAATTTATAGACTTAGTTAGAGTCTTTTACCATGTTAAAGGTTTCTCTTACAACTTCAAAATATTACAATAAATTATTACAAGTTATTTGCAACTTTACATGTGAAATGTTATAGAAAATTCTATGTGCTCAAAATGAGATTACCTTGCTTTTAGCATACCTCGGTAATCCATATATTAACTCAATAAACCCTTCTGTTTACTCTGTTCTTTGACTGTTCTCTAAAATCCTTCTCAGTGACCTCTATGTCTCTGTAACAATCATAACACTTAGTGCTTTTACATGTCTTGCTTCATACACCTCTATATCTCTCTGTGTGTCACTATATATATTTATCTGATCTCAATCCATGTTGTATAAATAGATCTCTTATGTCGGTGATCTGGTCCATGCTTCGATCATACAAACATGATTTATCAAATGAATGACCATACAAAATATTTCATTGGTTAGATGACCTCAAAATCATACACAATCCTTAAGTGCAATTTTCAATGTGATAACGGTTCTATTTTTCTTGATCTTGTAACACATTTCCACATGTGTGTATAGGTTCAATGAATCTGGTAAAACATTTCACTCATTGAATATCAACTCGGTGTATCATTATTTCTGCTCAGTAGACGTGAAATGATACTCGGTAGATAGCTCGGTGTATAGTGGGCTCTGTGAATACTTTCTTCTTTAACCGACTTTACTGTGCATACCAACTGAATGTTTCGGTAGAGGTAACCGACTAGAGTATATAGAATGACTTTGAACATAAGACTAATGGCAATCTTAGTAAGTAGTAACATCTACCTCATATCCCATCTCAGTAACCCAAATAGTTGTAGGGCTTACTTCTACCATCAAAGTTTCATCTCTTAATAACAAAATAGATTTCCTTGTCATACTTATCAATTATGCTCTGTGGTAGTCTCTCTCTTGCTCTCATCTTGGTTTGAAATGTTTTGAAGTAGTCTATGATGTTCTTAACAGTATCAGTACCCATACCAATGAAAGCTTCCTCTATCTGTCTTCCTACCGGGATGTCATAACACAAATCCTTGTGACCTATGTCGGGTATCTCTTTGGTAGTGTATAGCATCAGACATACCAGTAGGTTTCCAAAATGGAAAGTACCTTTCTTGTCTCCCTTAATCTTCTTCAAATTGTCAATTAATTCATCTTTAATCCATTCACACACATCAATCTTATCATTATTATTCGCCATCTCATGTGCACTGTAAATACAAAGGCTACAAATTTTTTTTTGTCTATTTGCATGAGCTGCTTTGTATCGTAGTACCATACTCACATATCTCACATTTATATCCTTAACATCATTCACTTTAAGTGACCTGTTATTAGATGTGGCTCTGGTTAAATCCATAACTCCTTTGCTAGGTATTTTCTTGGTTTTATCAGGCCTACTACCAGTTGAAGGTAAACCAGTAACTGCCTTAATTGCTTCCCTAGTTATCTTGCAAACTGACTCTAACCACATGAATTCTCCATGGACTTTGCTCAATATAAGTTTGACAACTTCCTTTGGAAATTTGGGAATGTTCAAAATCTCTACAAAACCTAATTCTTCCAAAATCTTATGTTTAGGTTTGATCACACCATTTCCATCGGCAATAACCTCATTAAATATTTTCTTTAAATCCTCAGTCCCCAAGTTTTCTATGTTGCAATGTATGTAGATTCTATGGTCTTCTGTAAATGCTACACCCTTCGGAATTTTCAAAAAAGCTCTGATAGAATCATCCTGTTTTCTAATCTCAGAGATAATCTTAAACACGGGTCTAGGGCATTTGACATTTTTCACAATGACAGGTTTTGCAATAAACTCTGGAACAGAAGATGAGGAAGCCATTTCAAAGATAAATACCTCTTAACCAAAATTTTGAATGCCTAAAATTCACTTCACAGCTTTGCCTTAGAATGCCCTTGCTCAGTTTCATGCTCTCTTATTGTTTGAATGCTTGGTGAATTTAAAATAAGGGTTTTTCAGTGCTTTGTAGCCAAAAAGGTTCTTAAAACCACATTAAATGCTCACCGGTTAAGTGAAAACTTAACACATCTACCAGTAAAGAAGAAATGTATCTTCTCACCATCAACCAAGGGTAGAATGCATAATTTTCAACTTGTTGTAATACCCCCTAAGGATTATTCCTTAGTTAGATGAAGAATCTCCTACCGGTGGAGGATTACTCTGTTCTACTGGTGCAGAGATAGTTTCATCATTTTTCTGATCACTCTTCTTAATCCATTATTTTGAAAATTCTTGCTTTACTTCATCTACCTTTTCTTTGCCCTTCAAACTAGATCCTTTATTGTTCGCTGGTGTATTCTTGCTTCTATAGAATTTTGCAATATGTCCAATCTTGTTGTATGCATAACAAGTTACATTATTCCTCTGAATAGCCTTTCCATATCCTTGACCGGTTTGTGATCTACATTGATTAGATAAATGCCCAAATCTTCCACAAACATAGCATTTCACATTCATTCTGCAATTTTTTGAATTATGACAAACTTTGTTGCACTTGGAACATTGACCGATGGGTGAGTTTATATTTTTATTATTTCTAAATCTACACTGATTTTCTCTGTGACCATATTTGTTGCAATTAAAACATTTCACATTAAATTTATAAGCATTAGGTTGTCTTACCGATTTGTTCTGATCTTGATTATTTGTAGTTCCAGAACTTTCTCCATGTTCAAATCCAAGTCCATTTGTATCTCCATCAAGTTTTTGTCTTTTGAGCATGTCATCAAGTTCTTCTGAACTTTTCTTGAATATATCTTTGTGTTTATTTGTAGTAACCAACTCATTTTCCAGAATTCCAACTTGTCTCACAAGCTCATCTTTATCATGTTTCATGTGAATAAGATCTATCTTTAACATATCATTTTCATGACCAAGTCTGAGATTTTCATTTCTAGCATCATTAAGTTTCCTAGTCAAGTCTTCTTCATTCTTCTTTCTGTCTTCAATATCCTTACATAACCTCATAGTCATATCTTGCATTTCAATCTTCATATTACTGTTTTCTTGTCTCAACTTATTTGCAATATCTCTAAGTGTTTCCTTTTCATCATCATCATTCTACATCTTCTCATGAAGTTCCTTTCTCTTATTTTGTGCTATAATCAGATTTTCTTGAAGTCCTTTAATGAATTCCTTAGAAGTCCTCAGATCATCTTCAAGTTTGATATTCTTCAATTTTTCTACATCAAAATCTTCAAGAGATTCTTCCAACTATTTTCTTAAGTTCTCCATTTGTACCGGTGTCAGAATCTCCCTCAAGCTATTAGGATTTTGCAAATAGAGGACCAAGATCTGATACCAATTGTTAGATTCAATGATAGTCCCAAAGACTCTGAGAGGGGGGGTGAATCAGTGTCTAACCAGTTAGTAGAATATTTAAACGTATTTATAACTTTGCAACCCAAAATAGTGTACCGGTAAATGAGAATTATTGTAGTAAACAAAAATTATAGAGACAACATAGAAACACACCATAGCACAAGATTTTTAACGAGGAAACCCGGTGTGGGAAAAACCTCGGTGGGATTTGTGACCCACAATATTTACCCACTGGACAATGAATAATTACTACTTACAATAAGGGGGTCTGCACATGTAGGGAGGCCAATAGCCTAGAGCTCACTGCTCAATTAAGAGTCACATTGACTACAAAATGGATTAATAAATCCAATATAGTGTACTGCTCAAAACAACATCTCTAATGCCAATTTCAGTACCGATTTAAGCTCAGATAGATACCTTATCCAAAAACCTTCGTTGTCACTAAACAATTATTATCTACCATACATGTCTTCTTCCACACACACCAAAATGACTTATAAGATCTCATACATATATGAGTCTTTTACAATATACCTTGTCAGCTTACAAAAGATAATTATATTACAATAAACAAAAGTTCATCTCATGTCAGCTGGAGTGTCGGTATGCTTTGTTGCTAATGTAATCTGAATGCCAATGTCTGTCGGTGTATCAAGTTTGTGATGTCGGGCATGTAGAAACCAATTGCTAGTGATTTGCCAATTGGTTGCCATCAATGGCAACATCAACTATTCTCATATGAGTGTAGAATGCCAATATATGCAAGGTTGGATAAATATCTTTTGAAGCTTGGTTTTACTATAAGCAATGCTGATAGTAATTTATATTATAAAATCACTGATGATGATATACTAATTGTTGAAGTATTTGTTGATGACATTATTTTTGGAGTTGAAGATAAGTTATGCATAGAATTTTCTAAGAATATGGAGAAAGAATTTGAGATGTCTATGATTGGTGAGATGAAATTTTTCTTAGGTTTGTAGATTACTCAGACTGACAAGGGTATTTTTATTTGTCAAACTAAATATGCTAGGGAATTGTTGAAGAAATTTGGTATGGGAGATTCTAAACCGGTAAGTGCTCCTATGGTTACAAGTGAGAAATTGACAAGAAAAGATGTTTCTGCATCGGTAAATCCTACAAGATACAAATCTATGATTGGAGGTTTGCTTTATTTAACTTGGACTAGGCCTGACATTATGAATGATGTTTGTATTGGTTCAAGATTTCAGAGTGATCCTAGAGAAAATCATGAGGTGGTAGTGAAAAGAATTTTTAGATACTTGCAAGGTACATCAGAATATGGTTTGTGGTACCTTAAGGATTATAAATTTACTTTATGTGCATATATAGATGCTGACTCGACTGGAGATGTTGATGACAAAAAAAGTACTTTTGGTGGAGCTTTCTTTCCTAGAAAGAAGTTGGTTTCATGGATCAACAAGAAACAGTCATGTACTTTGTTATCTACTGCTGAAGATGACTATGTTGTTGCTGCTACTAACTTTACATAGGTTTTATGGATGAAGCAAATGTTGAAGGATATAAAGGTGGATTGTGATGCACTGCTAGTTATACACTTTGATAACTCTATTGCTATTGATATATCAAAGAATCCAATATTTGATTCTTAAACAAAGTACATATCTATAAGGTATAACTTTTTAAAAGAGAAGGTGGAAGCAAATGAAGTTAGATTGGTTTATGTGAACACTAAAGAGCAGATTGCAATTATTTTCACTAAGCCTTTGTCCAAGGGATCATTTGAGTACCTAAGAGATAAATTCAGAGTTTTCGCCCCTCTGGTAGAGACTTGATTGATGTGGTTTGGTATCAGTCTACCATACAATATCAGAGATACTATTCATTCCGACGCTGATGTGGGATGCTACTGCATAGGGGGAGTAGTCATCTTTGTGATTCAAAGACATATTTTTTTTAATGTTTCTGTCAGATTTTTGGCATTGATGTTAAAGGGGGAGTGATACTTAGAGCTATATGTGGGAGTTTGTTGGCTGTCTTCCATAGGGGGAGACTTGTTTGGCATTTCTTGGTACTCAGATGTTTTTCACATCTAGTGTTTCCATCAATGCCAAAGGGGATATTTTTAGCCTTTTGGTGGAATTGATTATGTGTTGCATTGATGCCAACACTAGCTGCTTGGATGCTTTACTGACACCCTTTTGGTCTTGGTAGGTTGAGTGGTTTTTGGTTAACTTAGATCCGACATGATCTAGTAGGCTCTAGTATAGTCTGATAATGGAATTGGGCTATTCATGATACTTATACTCATATTTGGTCAGTTGGTTTTGGTCTGGAGATCAAATGCTATTCTTCTTGCTTAGAAGATTGGTTTCTGGTTCCAGTGAGGATTTCACCGGTAGAGCTTTTGATGGAGATATTTGATGAATTGCATAAGTGGTTTTGGTGCAGCTTCTGGTGGAGTTTCAGGTTGCTATTGGTGATCATGTTTGAGACTTAGCAGTTGGAGATCATTGCTTTAGCGTATGGACCTATACTTGGTCCCGGTTGATCTAGGTTATGGACCGACTTTAATGTAACATATGGATAGGACCTATGGATGTATTTACATGATGTTTTATGTGTTGATATTATTTGTTTGGTCTAAGGCCGACATGATTTGTAATTATGTAATTGATTTATTATCTGGTGGTCAACCTGATTGTTTATGGTCGAGGGTTTTGTATAAATAGATGTAAGATCTCATTGTAGATCATCATGGTTAATGTAAGAGGTCATGGTCAAGGAATGCAATGTATGAATAATTTAATATCATTCAGACAGAGGAGTTGGTCGATCTTTGAAGATTGAATTGGGTTTATGTAAGAGAATTTAGTCCTCTGGTATTAAGCTTAACTAGAACTATACTCAGGCATAGGAGATGCTATCTTTTGTAGTTCAACACCTCCAGATTGTAGTCTAAATTTGTATGTAGTCAATGAGACTCATTCTGTGATGAGCAGTGCACTCTAGGTTATTGGCCTTCCTGCAAGTGAAGGTCCCTCAATTGCAATTCACATACTTATTGCAGAAGTATTATCTGACTGTGGATAGGCTTCCCATCATGGTTTTTCCCTTTACCGGGTTTTCCACATACAAATCTTGGTGTTATGTGGATGGATTTTATTTTGTGATTATTGTTTATGCTTAATTGGTTTAACTACTATTCCGGTATTAATGTTCTGGGTTTCAGTATTAAAGTTTAAATTGCTAATGGTTCCTATAATCTATGACAATTGATTCACCTGCCCCTCTCAGTTGTCTTCTGGTTATCTGAACTGTCTAACAATGTATAGATGTTTGATGTTATGCAGGTGTTAGGCATTGACTTCACCTCGTCTCACAAGTCTAAGTGTGCCTTTAATCCCTATGGCAGTTGATCAGAGGTGACATTAAGGCCCTACCATATCTTAACCCTAGTTAGTGTCTATTGGTAAGAGACACTATTTCAGTGATGATTGATGCATGAGGAATGCTTAGGGGCTCTCAATGATGGTGACTTAGTTTGGTTATCACATTCGGTGTATATAGACCTAATTTACCGGAAGTCATTTGGTTCATAGCATAATTCTGGAAGGTGGAACATAGTAACCGGTAGAGAATGAGATCATGGTGTATAGCTTGATATTTGTGTTGTAATTTTGGTTGTAGTGATTAAGGTAGTTGATTCAAGTTTTGAGATATTATCTCATGATCCTGATATCCGGTGTTGAATTGTATGCAAGTTTAGAGCTCCAATATCGAGTAATGCAATTAGGGTAGAGCTATTTTGGTACAACATGTGTTACAGATTTGATGGGTTGATTTTGGTGACCAGCTTCATGTTTGAGGTGATTGCGCTGACTTATGGGAAGCTAATTATCATCCTATTTTGGTCTACATTTGAATTTGTGATCGGATTGAGTTGACTTGGTGATACACATTTCATGTTGCATGTTATGCAGTTTTTGGAAGCCGGCTTAGTAAATGATTCCTTTTGTTGGTGTAGATATATAAGATTGATTTGGATGATTATTTTGATGTGTGTGATGAACGATGAGAGTTTGTATGAGAGAATTTGTGAGTGGTGAATGTGATTGAAGGTTTTGGTGGTCTGGTGAGTGACAAAGTAGGAAAATAGAGTAGAGTGACATATTAGGTGATGGAGATAATTTGAGCCTAATCAAAACTATATTTTGGCATAGTTAGATGCTATGCTTCATTTCATTCATCATTTTAATCATTTTGTATTAGCTTGTCAGGCAGTGAGCCTTTCGCTAGGTTGTATCCCTTTTTGTAATTGAGTAGTGAGCTTTAGGCAGTGTGCTTGAATGTAAATGCATTATCCTTATGTAATATTATCATACTTCTGACCATTGTATAATAATATTAATGGTTCAAATCCTACCATGGTTTTTCCCTTTTCGGGTTTCCACGTAAAAATATTGGTGTTATGGTTGTAAGGTTATTTTCTTTAAGTTTTTGCATTTCACTTTCTTTCTTGTGCATCTGGTGGTTTAAGAATCAACTTGATAAGTTTGCAAATTATAAAACACTAATTCACCACCCCCTCTTAGTGTTCATTGATTCCAACAATTGGTATCAGAGTCTAGTTCCTCATAGGAAGCCTAATAGCTTGAGGAAGATAAGAAAGATAGAATCAATGGACTCTAGTTTATAGAAATAGTTTAGTGTGGCTCTTGAAGATCTTGATGTAGCAAGAAATGAAGTAAGTTCTCTGAAAAGAAATCTGAATGCAATTGAAGACTTCATTGAAACCCTAAAAGATGAAGTGAGCACAACAAGAGAGAGAAGAAAGGAGCTGAAGGACAAACTGAAGGAGAAAGAAGAACAAAGTGTTGACAATCAATCCCTACAAGAAGAATGAAGAACCTTAACTCAGTCACTGAATGATATATCTGATGAATGTTGCAGATTGACATATGAGAATGATCAATTGAATCTTGAATTGGTGTAATGCAAGAATGATGGACAAGAACTTGAAAGATAGATCATAATCTTGAGAGATGAGTTGACTACTGCTAATGAGTACAAAGAAAAATTCAAAGCCAGTTCAGCCCAGTTGGATGAGATGCTGGAAAGTTAGAGTCATGGAAAAGAAACACAAGGACTTGGATTTGGGAAAGGAGAATCCTCTGATTTTGGTCAAAGGAATCATAAGAAGGACAAGAAACCTCTGGTAAGATAGCCTAATGCCTATAAATTCAATGGTAAATGCTTTTTTTGTGGTAAGTTTGGTCATATGGAAAATAAATGCAGAAGTAAAATGAATAATGGGATGATGAACAACATGATGAATAATGGTTCTACCTTTACTAGTCAATGTTTTAAATGCAACAATTTGGTCATAAGTCAAACATTTATAGAATAGTGATAAATAATTTTCAGAACAAGAGATGCTATGCTTATGAAATGTTTGGACACATTTCTAACCAATGCAGGATGAGACCAAATCAGATGAAGTTTGGGCTTGTGCAGAGGAATGTTGTTTGTCATGCATGCAACAAACCCAGTCATATTGCAAGATATTGCAGAAGCAAGAATGCTCTGGTAAACTATTGGCATTATAAACTCAGATGAGAATGGTTGATGTTTTCATTGATGGCAACCAACTGATAATAGGGTTCAAAGGTTCTACCGGCAACATATTTTACCTACCAGCACCGACAATCACTACAAAGGTTCATATCGGCAGTCCAAGCCAGCTTGGAAATAATATTGTCTATGCTAATTGTATTGTAATGTAATATTATATTTGTATAGCTGACATGATGTATTGTAAAGACTCATATATGTATGAGATCTTGTAGGTCATTTGAATTGAGTGTGAGTATGTATGTAGGTATGTACGTAAGTGGTATATGAGAGTGAATAATTGTATATGCATTTTGATGTATTTATCTTGAGAGCGAATAAGAGCAGAGCAGAGTGAAGCAAGGTCTTGGCAGAGGTATCAGACAACTTAAACTAGTACTGAATCCAACATTGCACATGCTATTTTGAGCAATACATTGTTATTGGATTTAGCCATCCAATTGTGTAGTCAGTGAGACTCCATTTTTGTATTGAGCAGTGAACTCTAGGCAGTTGGCCTTCCTGCATGTGCAGGCCCCTATTGTACTAAGTAATATTTATTCATATTGGCTAGTGAGTAAATATTGTGGGTCACAAATCCCACCTAGGTTTTTCACTTACCGGGTTTCCTCACCAAAAATATCTATGTTATGGTGTGCATTGATGCTTATTATTTTGTTTCTCTTTACTGCATTATTATTTGCTTACCAGTATATTAATTTGAATTATAAAGTTGCAAATAACTTTAAATCTTTCACTTACCAGTTAAACATTGATTCACCCCCCCCTCTCAGTGTCTTTGGTACTAATCAAAGATCTAACAATTGGTATCAAAGCCAAGTCCTCTATTTGCAGAAGCCTAACAACTTGAGGAAGATTCTGAAACCGGTACTGATGGAAATTTTGAGACAACAGTTGGAAGGAAATCTTGAAGATTTTGATGCAGAAAAATTGAAGAATATCAAACTAGAAGATGAACTTAGAAATGCTCAGGAATTTATCAAAGCACTTCAAGATAACCTATTTATAGCAAAGAATGAGAGAAAAGAATTACATGTGCAACTACAAAACCAAGATGATGAAGAAAAATAAACTCTCAAAGATATTGCAGAGAAACTGAGACAAGAGAACAGTAACATGAGGAATTAGATGCAAGATTTAACCATGAGACTATGTAAGGATATTGCAGATAGAAAGAGGAATGAGGAAGATTTGGCCAGAAGACTAAATGAAAGATCAGATGAATCTCTAAGGCTTATTTATGAAAATGATATCTTAAAACAGATTTGATTCACATGCAACAAGACAAAGAGGAACTTATGAGAGAAGTTAGTACTTTGGAAAGTGAGTTGGTCGCTGCAAATGAATACAAAGACAAATTCAAGAATAGTTCAGACAAGCTTGATGATATGCTAAAAAGTCAAAAACCTGATGGAGAAATAGTTGGACTTGGATTTGAACATGGAGAAAGTTCTGGAATTGCAAACAATCATGATCACAACAAACCGGTAAGACAATCTAATACTTATAAATTCAATGGCCAATGTTTTAATTGCAACAAATTTGGTCATAGAGAAAATTAGTGCAGATTAAAGAATAATCAGAATACAAACTCACCCACCAGTCAATGTTCCAAATGCAATAAAATTGGTCACAACTTAGACAATTACAGAGTGAATGTGAAATTCTATGTTTGTGGTAGATTTGGACATCTATCTAATCAATGTAGAACTCAAACCGGTCAAGGTTATGGAAAAGATATTCAAAGAAACCATGTAACCTGTTATGTATGTAACAAGATTGGGCATATTGCAAGATTTTGTAGAAGCAAGAATGTACTAACAAACAAAAGAGGATCAAATGACAAAGGCAAGATAAAGGTGAATGAAATCAAGCAAGAATTCACTAAACAATGGATCAAGAAGAGAGATTAGAGGAATGATGAATCTGTCTCTGCACTGACAGAAAAGAGTAATCATGCACCGGCAAGAGATTCTTTATCTAACTAAGGAATAATCCTTAGGGATAAGGAAACTAATTGAAGATTATGCATTTATCCGCAGTTGGTCGTAAGAAGTCACAATTCTTCTTTACCGACACATATGTTGGAAATTCACTTCATTGACAAAGAATTTAATGTAGTTGTAAGTTAACTTTTTGGTTATAAAGCACTTGAATTTCTCCTTTCAACTTACTAAAGCATTCAAGAATTCAAAGAGCGCAGAAGTTGAGCACCAACATTTAGGAAGTGAAGCAACAAGGTTTTTCAGAGCATCCAAGGTTTTCACTTGCATTCAACAGTAAAAGGTATTTATCTTACGAAATGGCTTCTCATCCTCCATTCCTGAATTCATTACAAACCCTACTATTGTGGAAAATGTCAAGCATCCTAGACCAGACTTTAAAATCATCCCTAAGATAGCTAAGTTAGATGACTCCATTGGTGTGTTTTTTAAAATTCCAAAAGGAGTCACATTTGTTGAAGACCCTAGGACATACATTCACTATAACATCAAAGATTTAGGGTCCGAATATTTAAGGAACATGTTCATGAATGATTATTGACAACCAAGGTATAGTCAAACTGGAACACAATATTGTTGAAGATTTAGGATTCACTAACATCCTTCACATGCCTAAATTCTCAGATGAGATTGTCCGTTATGTTTGTGAGATTTTGCCAAGATCTAGAGGCAATGAAAAACACAAATAAGAGAGAACAAAATAGATGATAGGAATAAATTGTATTCTATCAAGATGCAAAATATGATAAACTGGATCATCAATCATTACATACAATGAATATGAGCCTGCAAAAATAGGCAACACTATATGGATATGTGAGCACACAATCATGACATGTGGCTCAATAAGAAACAAGGGTAGGTAGGAAATAGGTGTGGTAGGTAGGAGAAACAATAAAATATTCCACATGAGGTGGATCACCCACCGAAGGTGGAATTATCACTCCACAATAAGTGGATATGATAGAGTAGTAAGAAGGTCACACCATAAAAGGTGGAAATTATCCTACACACACTATCCCAATGTGGAACAAACACCAAAGTGTCTCATACCCAAACTACTATGAAATGCATTTCCTAAGTAAACTTAAGTAAGGTGTAAAAATATCTAGGATGAATAATTATTTACACCAACACCCCCCCCTTAAGTGAAACTTAGGGGAATGCACTTAAGTCTACAATGCAACCAAACAATGCAAGATGGGTCCCGGCTAGGAGGCCATGTTAGGTACCCATTTACAAATGCAAATGCATGCAAACCAATGCAATGAAATCTCTCATAAAGTAGGGAAAGAGAGAAAAACCCAATGGGAAAAAACCCTTCCCCAAAAGAGAGATGAAAACTATATAAGAGAACTCTCATAGAAGTGTGTGAGGAACAAAACCCCATGTGAGAAAAAAGTCCCCCCCATATGAGAGAAGAAGAGAAGCTAGGAATCCCCCCCTCAATGTGGAATCTGCACCAATAATAGAAGCTCGATGATGTATGAAGAAACTGCTCCATGAATGTCAAACAACATTCCTCCCCTTAGGAAGAAACAAAACCAAAGGTGGATCCATGAAGTCGCCCTAATCATGAAGGGAATATGTATGAAAAAAACTCATGATGAATGGAATCTTTGAAAACTGCTCAAGTGTCCCCATGTCAATGCTGAAAGATACCCCCTCCAAAGGTGGTGAATGTTGGGACATGGAAGAAACTGAGAGGGGGGGGGGTGAATTAGTTGTCTATTAATTTCAATGAAAATATAACTTAATCAAACTTGATACTTAATATTGGTAAACTAAACTTAATGCCAGTAGACAGATTAGCAATTAATATTAATACCGGTGAAACTTAATGCATAGAATAGAAAGAGAAACAATATCCACAACACATGACACAAATATTTGTACGTGGAAACCCTATAAGGGGAAAAAATGCGGTGGGAAACCTTACCCACAATCAGATGATACTACTACAGAGAGTATGTGTATACAAATGGGGTCTGCACATGTAGAAAAGCCAACCGCCTAGAGCTAACTTCTCAATCACAAAATAAGAGTCACACTGACTACAATTGGATGGTTAAATCCAATGATAACGTACTGCTCAAAGTAGCATCTTCAATGCTGGATTCAGTACCGGTTAAGATTTGTTAATCACCTTCAAACCTTCCTTGAACCTTCTCTATGGTCTGCTCATATGATCTTCAATATTCATGCATACCATGTTACAATACCATAACCATATACCATCTCTCTACCTATTACATTATCTCACAAATGAGATCTTACAGATATACCAAAACCTAAGACCAAATGTGTAGGTCGGCTCACTAAGAATATTATAATTAAATCAATTACAAATAAGTCAAGATGTGATGCATCATGTCGGCTCAATACATTTCCAACAATATCCAATTAATTAAATCATCTCCATAACATGCCATGTTGATCTGGAATAGATAATGCATGTCGGTCATAACCTAGACCAATTTCCTGGTAACAGCAAATATGTCAACCCGATTAGACTAATAACCAAAATACCAAAACCAAGTGTCCAAACCATGTCTTCGACTTAACCAAGTGATCTCCAGATGATAAGAAGTCATCTTCAATGTCGGTGAACAAAATAACCTGTTGGTGACTGTGCATAAGTCACCAAACTTTCTAGTGAACATAGTGTGTTGGTTCAACATAACCAAAGACCTCCAGAAGGATAAGTGTTGACATCAATGACAAAACCAATGCAACACATCCATAATACCAACAATTAACTACTCCACACTGCTGAAAAATGTACTCCAAGATCTAGTGGAGAAGAATGTAGAACAAGTCCCAAAGACTCACATGTCTCCTCTAAAGGTAAAGTGACCTCCTTGTTGGCATTTTGTATAGAGATTTCATTAATGATATGTTGTCATTGATGTCAATTGAACTGGTAATGGTATTCATGTTATTGTTGATATTGTTGTTTTTGATATTGGCTAGTAACTGGTAAGAAGAGATTTGTGGAAGATGTTGTAAACCGATATATAAAGTTTGTGAGTTGAATTGGTGAACAAGTGTAAAAGGTTAATCCTTTCTATGCAATGTAATCGGTAAATCCTATCAGTTGTTAAACCCTATTAGATCAATTTTGTTGGTTTATTATCTAATAAGCGATAATGATGGAGACACGTGCGATCATTGTATGAGTATAAGTTAAAATTGTTTTGGCACATTTCTTTTTTGTCTAGGGAAGGAGCAAAGTGGATTGCATCTAATGCACAATGTGTGATGAGTTACAAAGTCTGATGAAGTGGTGATCATGGAGTGGTTGGAATTTTCTTAAAGAATGTGAAGAGATTGTCATGATTTCTAATGGTCAAGATTGTACCGAATTGTTTGTAATCTTGATGATGATAATTAGGTTTTTGTTGTGTTACCGACCTAATTGTTTGTGTATTTAAGGTTGATGAAGTTGTTTGTAAAATTTGTTGGCAAGATTGATTGAAACCTATTGAGTGTGTAGTTTCCTAACTGGTGAATGGGTCTGCACTTTGAGTGAAGGTAGATTGAAGCTTAGAAGGATTTGATCAAGCAAATGTAGTGCTACTCAGACAAATCAAGAAAATTTGTTGTTTTCTAACAATTACAGCAGTAGTAAAATCCCTTAACTGGGTAAGCTCTAACAAGCTTGGTTACTCATTAAATCCTCTAACAAGGTGGTCCATTAGCTTGGATTCTTAAATCCTCCAGTGAGGTTACTCCTAACAGGGTATTGTGGTTTTCATCAAGGCATATTTGTAAATCCCTTAATCGGGTGATTCCTAACTAGAATTAGTTCTTAACAGGACTTATTGTAAAGCTTTAATAGGCTTGGCTCCTAACAGGGAGAACTTCATAAGAGTTCAGATAGCTATCCTTGTGAGTCTCATCTCACCATGGTTTTTACCTATTTGGGTTTTCCATGTATAAACATTTGTGTCAAGTGGTGAATTCTTTTGTGGTTATGATCTTATTTAATGACTTGATTAACTTCTTATAAGGCATGATAAGTAGAAGCATTGAGAGATAAATATGTTGAGCTATGATTAAGCATTGTTGATGTTTACAAGATTGAAGTTGTTTACTGTTAAGTTGTTATAACAGTTAAACCAGTTGATGTCAAGTATTCTTATGAATATTGATCTTGACTAAGATATGTTTACTTTGTGTGACTGAGTTTGAGTTTGAGAACTTTGTATCAGTTTTTCATTACACTGATTCACCCCCCCCTCTCAGTATTCTACCAGATACTTATTCTTTCATCATACCATCAATTGGTATTAGAGCATCTTAGGTCCTCTTAATCTAAAATGCTAACAACATGAGGAAAATATCTGGTAGATCATGATGAAGAAAGAAGGTTTGAAGTTCAACAAAGATAACTATAGAATATGGAATGACAGAATGAATATTTACATTAAGAGTCTTGGTAGTCAGTATTGGGATCATATAGAAAATAGGTATATTACACCTACTGGACCCCTGACTGATGATCAGAGGAAAGAACAACAAGAAAATCACCAGGTATTAGACACTATTATCAATTCCCTATCTGATGCTAAATATGTAGATGTTCATGGTCTTGAAAATGCATATGAAGTATGGAAGAAATTTGAAGAGATTTATAGCAGTGATGAACATTTTAAGATTGCCAAAGAGGAGAGTTCAAGAGGAAAGTTTGATGACATGAGAATGTCTGAAGGTGAGAATATCCAGTAGTATGGTCAAAGGATTAAAGAGATAGTTAATGAGATAAAGAGTGCAGGAGGGAAAGCAGAAGATGCCAGAGTAATTAGTAAGGTACTAAGAAACCTACTACCGGCCTATGCTATCCGAGTTGCAGCTATTCAAGAGCTGAAATCCATTGACAAGACAAAGGTAACTCTTGAATCTATTATTGGCAAACTTACAACTTTTGAACTAAATGGCTATGATGGTAGTGTACAGAAATCAAAATCTGCATTTAGAACTTCTATCTCTAACTCATCTGTGAGAAGTAGAGATGTCATCCTATGGGTTTGGAAACTAGAAACAAATGCTGCATATTCTTGTGGAAGCTTGCCCATCAAATTGAAGATCAATTGAGTATCCTTCTTATCAATGCCATAATCCTTGAGTTGTGCCCTTAGCTCTTTTTCCTTAGTGAAATAATCTTGTTAGACCCAATATGGAAATCTAATGTACTGAGAGGGGAGGGGTGAATCAGTACTTCAAATCCTTTTTCTCAACAATATCTTTACTATTATGCATAAACAAAAAGCTGCTGTAACATAACATAAAGCTAAAAAGAAAAAATAACAATCATACATGGTTCACTCCATAACACATATATTTTGGTTACACAGAAACTCTTGGTTAGAGAGAAAAACTTTAGTGGGGATGACACCCACAACTTCACTACTGCAATAATAAGGAGTGCTTGGTTAGAGCTACATGTTTAGCTATTTCTGATAGCTTACCCTGCTAGGAGTATCAAGATCTGTTAGATCTACCTTGCTAAAGGATTTTACAACACTTAATCTAAATGTTGCACCTGGTTAGAGGCTTTACAATTTATAGACTTTGTTAGAGTCTTTTACCCTATTAAAGGTTTCTTTTACAACTTCAAAATATTACAATAGAATTATTACAAATATATACAACTTTATATATGAAATGTCATAGCAAATTCTATGTGCTCAAATAAGATTACCTTGCTCATAGCATACCTCGGTAACCCATAAAGTAACTTGGTAAACCCTTCTGTTTACTCTGTTCTTTGATTGTTCTTTGAAATGCTTCTTGGTGACCTTTGTGTCTCTATAACAGTCATAACACTTAGTGCTTTCTTATGTATCACAAATGTCTTGCTTTATACACTTATATATCTCTCTCTGTCACACTACATATATATCTGATCTCAATTCCATGTTGTATAAATCGATTTCTTATGTCAGTGGTCAGGTTCATTGCTTCGATCTTACAAACATGATTTATCAAATGAATAACTATACAAAATATTTCATTGGTTAGATGACCTCGAAATAATACACAATCTTTAAGTGAAATTTCCAATGTGATAACGGTTCTATGTTCCTCGATTTTGTAACACGTTTCCATATGTGTGTCCAGGTTCAATGAATCTGGTAACACATTTCACTCAGTGTATATCAACTCGGTGTATCATCTTTTCTACTCGGTAGACATGGAATGATACTCGGTAGACAGCTCGGTGTATACTGGGCTCTGTGACTACTTTCTTCTATAATCGACTATTCTGTGCATATCGACTAAATATTTCAGTAGAGGTAACTGACTAGATTATATAGAATGACTTTAGATATAAAACTAATGGCAACTTGATAAGTAGTAACAATCTCCCCTTTTGACATTAGTTGAGATGTTTGACAAAACTACTTTCAAAGTCATAACTCAATAATCTATATACTTACAAAATTTGACTAAACATATAGTCTATACATTAGTCAATGAAATAGTATATTGAGATATACTCCCCTTATCAATATACTATAAAAAACTATGATTTTGTATGCTCGATGATCAAAATCATGTAATAACTATTTGGTTTACTGCTCTGTTCTCTGTTCCTTGTCAAAATTCACTCTATATTTGAATACTCTATTTTGCTTGGTATATACTCCCCTTGTATACTACACTCCTTTTGTTTGATACTTTGATGCTATATCACTCCCCCTTTTTGACAAACATTAAAATTTAGTTACCATTCGGTGGTGGCAACTAGTCAAAAATGGATTTGTACTTTGTTTGTACGTCGATAAGAGTGGCAGAGAAGGCATTCTTGACACTGTCCATTAAAGAATTTTGAGTTGTAATGTCAGCTAATAGTGAAATTAATCCATCTAATGTGCTTCCCTCTTGCTGAGTGGATAGGGAGGTAGCCTTGTTGATCTGCTCTTGGATGGATGAAAGATGAGGAAGGAATAATGTTTGAAGTGTCATTATGTCCATCCTTATCCTGTGTTCTTCATTCCTTAGTTCTAATTGTTGAGCCATGACCTGTTGTAGCTTGGTATAAAAATTCTGAATGGAATGTGGCTTAGTGGTCAACTTATTTGAGAGATCGGTGATCTCTTTCTCAATCACTTTAGTTTTATTCTTAATGTCCTTAATGAATAAAGAGAATGTGCAAAGTTTCTGAAATAACTAAAGAATGTGCTTGAGTTGAGGGGTCAACTCAACAATAAATTTGACAAGTTTAACTTTGCCAATAGCTATAGCCTTTTGTACCTCTTCTATCATCTTAGTAGTGAGCTCCTTGTCCTTCAATTTGCTCAAATATTCTGATGCATCTACTCCAGATGTCTCTATCTTGGTTAGGAGTTCATCCAATTGTACATGGATGGCTACATCTATTGTCACTGTAGCTTCAGGTAGCATATCAGTTAAGAGTGCTTTCACCTTCTGAAGTACTTTATTTTTCTTTTGAATAGCCATTTGCTTCTCTTGTTTGGCTTTGGCTTTGCATAGTTTACTGATATCAATGAGTGTCTTCCCTTTTAATCTAGATATATCTACATTTGGCAACACTATTGGTTTTGACAAATCAACTTTGAAACTATGCTTTTTCATTTTCTTTTCTTTACCTTTCACTGATTGAACTAAGACAACACTTTGGTTGGTTACTTTAGCCTCTAAAGTTTCCTTTGGTGCCATTGTACTTGGTGTCTCGATTGGAACATTTTTAGTGCCGGAAGGAGCTTGTGAGGTTTATTATTGAGAAGTACCTTCTCCTGCTATAGACTTGTGACCTTCTATGCCTTGTTCCGTATCCTAAGGGGCCTCGGTTGAGACAAGTTGAATGACTAGTGGATAGGGCTGAACTTGTTCCAAGACTGATTCACTGGATACAAGTTGGGCATAAGTATTCCCTTCTATCATTTCCTATTCCAGTGCCTCTGCATCCATGATATCTTCATCTTCTTGTATGGTGTCAGTAGGGTCCTGCTCGGTGACATCAGGATCTTGCTCTGTGACATCAATTATTTCAACTACAGCTTGCTCACTAGCATCCTTGATGCAAAATATTTCCTACCATTTTTCCTTGGTCTCTTTCTCTACTTCTAGATAAAGTCCATTCATCAATTTTAAAGCTTTTTTGCTTGACTAGGAAGTTTTTGTGGTAGTTTGTCTGATTTTCTTTGATTTCATCTACTGACATGTCTGGAAGGAGATGTACCAGACTTCTTTCTCTAATCTATTTCTCCAATTCCATTGCATATTTCCACCTGTTATCAATATGCACATACAGTTCTTTTGGAAGAGAATTAGATACTTCCAATGGGACCAATTAGAATTTCAAAAGTGTACAGATGACAGCTTCTTCAATTTGTCTCTTTTCGGCATCATTTCTAGATTGATACTTAACACATCTAAATGATCCAAATCCACCATATTGCTTCATATTAGCACAAAAATTTTCAACACTATGTACATTTACCTTCTTGCTCTTGACAATCTGAAATTTACTTGCATCTTCAGATCCAGTGTCACTAGACTCTTTTGCCAAGATGAGTCTCTGAGTAGATTTCTTGTAAGTTTTTGTTACCTTGGGTACAACAACACTCTTTGTTTTCTTACTGGGTGAAGCTGCTGAAGCTCTTGTATTAGGTCACTTTGCTGGAGGAGTCAGTGTTCCCTTTGATATATCTAGCTTCTTCCTTTTCAGTACTTTTCCCTTAGGCAATTCAGTGCTCAGTGTAATAGCTGCCTCTTGGGCTTTAGATTCCTCTTCAGTAATGGCTATAGTTCCTTTGACAGGTGTGGAGGAAGAATCTTCTTGAAATTTTTCCGTTAATGCCTTTATCATCTTTGTTGCTTTCCTTGTAGCTTTGGGTACTACAATGCTCATTTTTACTTTTTCCTTCACTTCTTCATATGTTCCATACCTCAACTCAGTAGCATGCCTTAGTAAAGTGAGGAATGCATCTATCTGTTGTTGTGTGATGTCAAAATCAATCTCATAACCCATAGGTGGCAAAGATTGAGTTCTCAGTTCCACAACATTCACATAATAGTAGTCAGTGTCCACTTCAAAACATATGTCATCCTTGTATTTTTCCACTAGTTGGGGTGGAATTCTATGCCTGTTATGCATCCTTTCCTGAAACTTGCTGAAATAGTCATCCATAATATCATTAAAATTATCACCCAGACATTTGATGTAGTCATTGATTTTATGGGTGATTGGTCAGTGTAGCTCCTAGACTACTTTACCAAATGATGGAAAGAATTTTTCAAAATAGAAAAACATGCAAACTAATAGTGATCCAAACTTCAGTGTATTCGTCAAGTTGCTCTTCTTCGACTTCCTTATAGTGTTCAGATTTTCAAATAGGTTTTTCAATAGTACCTCACATAAATCAATTTTCATGCCTTTCTTCACAATTTTGTATGCTAGGTCGACTAATGCATAGGGTACACTGTTTTCCCTTGCCAATTGGAAGAAACAATAACCAATTACTCTAATGGCAAACTTTAGCTCTACATCAGTGACATTGTTCAATTTCAGTCCTCTGCAATCAGATTCTACTCTAGTTAAACTTATCAATTCCTTTTGTGATATCATTTTTTGAGCTTGTGTATGATCATAAATAGGGTAACTGGTGATATAATGACTGATTTCCTTGGTGATCTTAAACAGTTGTTCTTCTAGCCACATGAAGTCATCATGAACTCTACTCAAAACAAACTTGACCCACTGGGGTTTGAATACACGGGGATAGGTTAGGGCTTTAGTTAATCCCTTGATCTTAATGTGCTCATACTTGCTATCCATTTTACCATCGGTGCATAATTCATCATATGTGTCCTTGATTTCAACATGACCTAGTTCTTCAACTTGACATTTGGTAAAGAATCTCACATCCTCAACTAATAAAACTCTATCCGGAATGAGTGAAAATGTAGTTTTGTCAACCAGTTCAAAGGCAATTTTTGGAGTTAGAGAATATTTCAGTGAGGGATTTTCGATGTTCTCAACAACAACAGGATCTTGGATCTTAGGTGCCATTACAAATTTTGAATAAATTCTAACAAAAGATCCTTAGGGTTTGAAGATTTTCAAATGGTAGATGCTTCACACTTAGCAGATAATAACAACCTGATATGATTGGTAAACCAGCTTAACAATGCATTGAGATTGATGTAAATACCTTTGAATTTTGCTTTGGAGGAGGCTTGATCGCCTTTGAATCACTTGCTCTACTCTCTTGAAAACTTGGTAAGTGTAAAATGACTGCGTAAATGCTTTAAGTACACAATATACCTTATCGGGCTCCGTGCAGGTTAGGTTAAAAATATTAAATGCACTTGGTTCCACTAAACTTTCTTTTATTTTTGCGCTTTAACTAAGTAGCCAGACTTTCTTTGTTAACCAACTTGACAGGCTTCCTGTATTCACCGACTTGACAATCTTCCTGTAAAGTGCTCCAAAAGACTTTGATAGAATTTCAAACTTTCTAATACATCTTTAACTATGCAGATTTTGAATTAAGTACATAATAAAAATAGGAACTGTTAAGATTTAATCTTTGAGAGAATGCAGTCCCTTCATTCCTTTACTGATTAATTTGGAATAGGTGCACCTAACTCAGTAGTTAAGGTGCTTTCTTCATTTGATACAATTTCCTTCTTTTTCCAAATCATTTGGAGTTTGCTTTTTATCTCTTCAATATCTCCTCTTGGTTGATCTCTGCAATCTCTAGCCAAGTGTCCAACTTTGTGACAATGAAAACATGCGATACCAGGATTTCTCCATGATCTTCAATTTTTTATTCCAAATCTTATAAAATAGCTGGCACTTATGTGTCTATATCTTCCACAACATTCACACCATATCCTTGTATTGTAATCCCATGGTACTTCAACATATTATCGATAAGGATCTGTGTGAGTTTGGTGGCTTCCAGTGTTTGCTCAGTGTGCATACCACATATAGTTCTTTTGCTTATACCAACACTTCTCAATACTATGTCCACATCTATTGCAGTTTTTACAAAATCCTTTGAATTTTTCCTTTTGATAATTGCTAGCAGACTTTGTCCCAAATTGGTTGGATGTGTGACCATAATTATTGCAATTGTGACAATAACCATTAAACTTTGTGACATTCGGTTGCTTACCTTTTCTGATTTGGCACATGTTAGCAGTATGACCTTGATTTCCATAGTAGTTGCAAATGGGCTTCTTTCTTTTGATGATCTTCTTGTTTCTAGCTTGCTTTGATGATTCTCCTCTCTCGGTAGTATGAATTCCTTTCTTGGTAGAGTCTTTTCCTTTGTAACCGAGTCCTACATCTTTATTGGGTCTTCTTGTATTTAGTTTCTCATCCAACATCTTTGATTCTTCATAACTCTTCTTCAGTGTTTCCTTGGATTTCTTCTCTATCTCAAGTTCATTCGTCAACCTTGATACTTCAAGTTTTAATGTTTGATTCTCATAATCTTTTAGATTTGCTTCATGATGTGTATAGCCTAGTTGATCTGACAAATTTTGTTGAATCCTAGTCAACCTTGTGGTTGCATCATTCTTTTTAGATACTAATGCTTCAAGTTGTTGTTTTTCTCTTTCTAGATCTCTTACTTTATCCTCAGTTGTCCTCAATGCATCAAGATTTTTAGTCATCTATGTGCTGAAATGTTCATGTTCTCTTTTCAATGCTTTTAGCTGATCAGTCAGTGCTTTGTTCTTTTCTTTCAATGCTTCAATCATTTCTTCAGTCTCTTCAGACATACTATTCTTAGATGATGTTTCAATTTGTTCCACCAGCTCTTGAGAGTCATGCAAATCATCAGACAATCTTCTTCTAACTTTTAGATAATTTTGCATTTGTCTTTGCATGTCTGCAATCACCTTATTAGCATGATCCAACTCTTCTTGCAGATACACAATCCTCCAAGATTGTTTATAGCCTTCCATTGATAAGATATTTCTCTTTAGGTTGTTAAAACTTTTTTCAAGATTCATGCTCTGATACCAATTGTTAGGCCCAATATGGAAAGCTAATATACTAAGAGGGGAGCGGTGAATTAGTACTTCAAATCCTTTTTCTCAACAATATCTTTACTGTTATGCATAAACATAAAGCTAAAACAAATAAATAACAATCATACATGGTTCACTCCATAACACATATATTTTGGTTACACAAAAACTCTTGGTTAGAGAGAAAAATTGCGGTGGGGATGACACCCACAGCTTCACTACTGCAATAATAAAGAGTTTTTGGTTAGAGCTACATGTTTAGCTATTTTTGATAGCTTACCCCGTTAGGAGTATCAAGATCTTTTAGGTCTACCTTGCTAAAGGATTTTACAATACTTAATCTAAATGCTGCACCTAGTTAGAGGATTTACAATTTATAGACTTTGTTAGAGTCTTTTACCCTATTAAAGGTTTCTTTTACAAATTCAAAATATTACAATAGAATCATTACAAATATCTGCAACTTTACATCTAAAATGTTATAGCAGATTCGATGTGCTCAAATAAGATTACCTTGCTTATAGAATACCTCGGTAACCCATAAAGTAACTTGATAAACCATTCTGTTTACTCTATTCTTTGACTGTTCTCTGAAATGCTTCTCGGTGACCTCTGTGTCTCTATAACAGTCATAACATTTAGTTCTTTCTTATGTATAACACATGTCTTGCTTTATACACTTATATATCTCTCTCTATCACACTACATATATATCTGATCTCAATTCCATGTTGTATAAATAGATTTCTTATGTCAGTAGTCAGGTTCATTGCTTCGATCTTACAAACATGATTTATTGAATGAATAACTATTCAACATATATCATTGGTTAGATGACCTCGATATCATACACAATCTTTAAGTGCAATTACCAATGTGATAACTATTCTATGTTCCTCAATTTTGTAACATGTTTCCATATGTGTGTCCAAGTTCAATGAATCTGGTAACATGTTTCACTCGGTGTATATCAACTTGGTGTATCATCTTTACTGCTTGGTAGACATGGAATGATACTTGGTAGACAGCTCGATGTATACTGGGCTCTGTGACTACTTTCTTCTATAACCGACTATTCTTTGCATACCGACTGAATATTTCAGTAGAGGTAACTGACTAGAGTATATAGAATGACTTTGGATATAAAACTAATGGCAACTTGATAAGTAGTAACAATCTCCCCTTTTGACATTAGTTGAGATGTTTTACAAAACTACTTTCAAAGTCATAACTCAATAATCTATATACTTACAAAATTTGACTAAAAAGATAGTCTATACATTAGTCAATGAAATAGTATATTTAGATTCACTCCCCTTATCAATATACTATACAAAACTCTGATTTTGTATGCTCGGTGATCAATATCCTATAATAATTGTTTAGTTTACTGCTCTATTCTCTGTTCCCTGTCAAAATTGACTCTGTATTTGAATACTTTGTTTTTCTCAGTATATACTCCCCCTATATACTACACTCCTTTTTGTTTCATACTTTGATGCTTTGATGCTTTGATGCTATATCACTCCCCCTTTTTGACAAACATCAAAATTTAGTTACCATTCGATGGTGGCAACTAGTCAAAAATGGATTTGTACTTTGTTTGTGCGTCAATAAGAGCGGTAGAGAGGGCATTCTTGACACTGTCCATTAAATAATTGTACGTTAGGAAATAGGAAATCATCACAAAACAAGATAAAAATAATAACTCAATCACAAATGCATTCATCGCAATGAATCTATCCTAAAACACATTCAATAGAGACATCAAAAAAAAGCATACAAAACTAATGATTGTGCAAACCAGATGATGATTTGAATGCTCCTTCCATGCGGCTCCATTGTTCTTCTTTCTTCTCCAAATAGTTGTGGATCTCACCTACAAGTGCACACACAATTGAAAGCAAGTAGATAGGATTTTTGATCAAGAGTACTAGAAGCTTAGATTCGATAGCCTGATTATCAATTACCAATTACCAATTAGCCTTGATTGATGAAGATCATCCAATTTATAGAAGAATTGGAGAAATGAACAAGATTAGCATGATAGTGATTTGAATGGAAATTCAAATCAAGAATAGCAAAATTATGACATGTCTATGAAAAATTGCTATGCAAGGGTTTATGACAATTTATGACAAATTCTATGTCAAGAATTTATGACAATTTATGACAAATTTCTATGCAAGGATTGATTGATTGTCAATTATGACAAATTATGACAAATTTCTATGTCATTTCCATGAATTTAGGAGAGAAATAGGAGGAAATTGAAATTAGGAAATTTGATGGAAATTAGAAATTAAGTAAATTAATTAATAATTTGTCATTTATTAATTAATTCACAAAGAGGGATAATTAGCCAATTAAATGAACATTTAATTGCAATGAGAATACTTAGGATAAATAACAATTTATTAATCCTAAAGGAAGAAATGACACACAAGGTTAAATGATTAAATCATAAAACCCTAGAAGGTGAATTAGCAATGCGAGAATGACAATTAGGTTTTGATTAAAGATAATTAATGTCGATCATGATTTTGATTTAACAAAGGACCAATGTGATAAATGATTTGATTGATAAATGCGCCAATTGACGAGGAACAATGACAAATTGATCCAAATTGACATAATTGAGACAGATAATGATCGATAGCGAAATGATTGCAAAATGACAAAATTGACAAGAGGACAAGGATTGATGATAAATAGAGTGCAAGATGACAAGATTAAAAATGACCATGATCGATGACAAATCGATCGCAAAATGACAAGATTGAACATGACAACGACCGATGACAAATCGATCGCAAAATGACAAGATTGAAAATGATAAAGATTGACGACAAATCGATAAGAGGACAAAACCCTAATTAGGATTGACGATGTCCAAAATGATAAGATTGATGATAAGATTAATAAGAGGACAAAACCCTAATTAGGATTGATGATGTCCAAAATGATAACAAATTAGCACGCACATTGATGCGATAGGATAAATTCGATCAAAATCATGATTGGATAGTGTTGTCGACAAGACCAAATTTGAAAGCGAGACAGAATGAAGAATGTAGAAGAATGACTCGATGCTTGCAAATGATAAAAACCAAGTACGTGACATAGGAGAAATGTTAATGCGATGCACAACCTAAAATGAGGCAATGCGCAAATGTTAAAGTATGACTCCGCAAGCGTTGACCATTTTTAGGTGTCTACATTTTGCCCCTCTTTGAGACAATGCGATTTTAAGCGTTGTTTCAAAGAACAATAATGAAAATGCCCCGGAAATTGACAATGACATATGAAAATGCCCCAGACAATAACAATGACATATGCATGCCCCCTCGAGGAATTGGCTGGAAACATGCAGAAAAGAGGCCAATTGATCGATAAGAATGATAGGATCGAACGGACGGACAATCGGAGATCGGATGCATGAAGGACAAGCAATTGAAGATGCAAAAGACCATGACCAACATAACATGGAGAAGACGCATGTCCATCTATGCAATGACAAAGAGCTATAAATGAGACCAAGAGGTGGAAAATTGCTCATTTGCACTAGCTAAAGAGGAGGATTTGGTGCTCTGGACAAGGACACTTGCAGAGAGATGGTGAACATTCCAATGGCGGATCACCTTGGAGAACATGTATGCACATTCAAATAACCAGATGACGCAGGAGCAGCGGTATGGATCTCAAAAACCCATGTTTTCAATTTCATGACTTTTGATTGCTTGTGGGACATTGCGGGGCCCACAAGGGATGCTGAAACTGACTCCTGCGCTTGTGTAGGGCGAATCCTGCGCTTGTGTAGGGTCTTCTGCGCTTGTGTAGGGAGACACAGGCACAGGTTACCTGACACAGGCGCAGGTTCCTGGACACAGGCGCAAGTGTGCATTGGAAACCCTAATTTTGGTCAAAACGGCATGCAAATGCTCCGAAAAGGGGGGACAAGGATAGGATAGGTCAAATGAGATGAAAAACACCCTGATTAGACATGAAAAAGAGGAAATGCAACCCGTAGGAGCAAACCCTAAAACTGACAAAATTTTCCCCAATTGTGATGCAGAGTCGACAGTATCTATTGATCACACGAGAGAACCGACCGGATTGCTTCATGCTACGACATAGACTCAGGAGCACAGAGAGAGATACCTTAGCAGGACTGGGGATATACTATGTCACATTCATGCCCAAGATTAGGGCAAACACAGGACTGCATACCGCATTGGCAGAGCGATGGCATTCAGAGACCTCCTCATTCCATCTAGCGACCGGAGAGGCGACGGTGACACTGGAGGATGTATGGCGTATCCTCCGCATTCTTATTCATGGAGAGATGATAGAGTATGACCCAGTGATAGGGAGAGAGGCATTGTGTAGATTGTTTGAGTGTGACGTAGATGAGTTGGATATCATCGAGAGGGAGATTGGCTGGGAGACTATGGCATCAGAGTATGATCGACGATACGTGGTGATAGTCGTGGTGATAGCATGTCTACTGGCAGGAGACAGATGAGGACATGGATTCCCTATTGGATGGGGAAAAGTGCTAGAGTGGATGGCGACAGAGGGGACAATGTACGCATGGGGACCATGTGTACTAGCTATGCTGTATTTTCAGCTGCATCAGATAGCATATCAGGGAGTTCAGACTTTGAGCTGTGGAGTCACATTGCTATAGGTATGGGCATTTGAGCACATAGCTATATGTCGACCAATTACAGAGAGACAGGTAGTACCACACTGACCATATGTGTACTACTATGGGGGAGCACTGAGACAAGGTCCTTTTGGATACATATTATACTGGTGACATGAGCTAGACAGACTGAGAGAGTTCATATGGAGGCCATATCGTGATTGTCTGGGATGGTCAGATGATAGTGAGGAGTTACCGTATTGTAGACAGGAGAGGTACCTAATTGGGCGACCAGTGAATCACCAGAGAGTGATTGAGATGTACCTGCCAGAGAGAGTCAGATGACAGTTTGGAGAGATGCAGGACGTACCTAGGAGGACTGCATGCTTTGCCCAATCTCACAGAGAGACGAGTCAATGGGGGAGTATGATTCAGCCACACATAGCATATGCCGACTTTGTAGAGCTACAACAGAGACAATGGGATTGGAGGTCAGATGTGGCAGACGCCGGGATGATAGATGAGTATGATAGATGGTTTGCACGATGACGGCCAGTGCCTTTGACTGATCCAGGTATTCTAGTACCGAGGAGATAGGAGGACTTCCCACTCACAGGAGAGGAGGGAGATGATGAGGACGAAGAGGATGAGGACAGGGATGAGGACGGAGACGAGGATGATGGGGATGAGGATGATGAGGAGCAGGAGGATGAGCTAGATTCAAGCGAGCATGAGGCATTACAGGACATACCCATAGAGCCAGAGACAGCTAGGACAGAGGAGATGGAGATATTCAGGGCTACCATAGCGAGTCAGTAGGACTATATTGCAACATTGGAGAGATAGAATGCCAGCTTGAGGACAGAACGAGATATAGCAATAGCTCAGGCACAGTGAGAGGGACAGAGAGTCACTGAGTTCATTGGGTCGATTAGGGATGCCAGTGCATGGGAGATGGCACAGATGCTGGTAGAGACCGGAGAGGAGAGACTGTATTGGAGGACACTATATGAGATTGCAGTTCCACCAGAGCGGAGAGCACCTTCATACTGGGCACGATCGAGGACAGAGAGCAGGTCACGCTCTCGGAGGTCATTGAGTAGCATGGGGGTGAGTGGACCTATGAGACCACCACAGCCAGGACCAGGAGGGACATCATCCGTGAGACATGGCAGGGATGAGGAGGATAGAGGGAGCACCCAGTGACAAAGGCACATGCTCCTTATGACAAACAGTGGACATTATGTAGTTTGATATTTTGTAGTCAGCCTGCGGGCCATACTTAGGACAGATAGTCCGATTTTGTACTCCGATATTATGATGATATGTGATATAAAATGCATCGATATGATGGGATGCAATGTGTTATGATTTGTAGTTATTTTGCTATGTATGGATGACTTATGTATTGTTTATGAACATGTATGGATGTATTTTTTTTATGTGTTTTTGATGTATTTATGAAATGAAATGGATAAAATGCTTGATGTAATATGTGATGGAATGCAAATGTACTAAACAATGAATGCAGGATACAACATATGTGCTTGAATATTAGAGCACTAGACCGAACTGACTATCCAGACTGACGGAAGAAATGTTAGTAAGCAGAAATGAGACAGGGGAGAGTTAGAGATGAAGAAAAACCTGCTTTCAGTAATGCACTTTGTAGGTGAGAACCTTTATTTTTATGTAGCAAAATGGATGAGTAGCATCATGGCATTGAAGGCCAGAGCTGAAATTCAACCCTTTTTGCAAAAGATAGACACATTGCAGACAAACAGCAATCGCAACAAAAAATGAAAGGAACATGAACCATCCCGGTCACTCTAAATCACTCAGTGACATCATCGAGCAACATAGGAACATGATCAAAGCCAAAGATAAATCAATAAAAAGATAAGATGCACAAATTCCAACAAATCAAACAAACATCTTGATCTTCATTGTCAAAAGTTGAAAGTGCTGATAGGACGATCATGCTGTCTGGTTTCAGGGAATGCGGTACCCCGTCTAAGACAGGACACAGTCTGGTTTCAAGTATACCACACCTTGTATAAGACCCATGATAATGTGCCAAGGACGAATTGATTTTGAGGTTGATTGATATGACAAGTGCGATCAATTTGAATGTCTGATTTGATTGAAAAAGTTCATCTGTTGAAGCGTGATTTCAGTTAAAAGCGCAGTGTTGGAGTGCGAGTCATTGGATGTATACTCAGTGATCTATCTATGCACAAAGGGATCATTTATTGCAAAATGCTTGTTTTTGGATTTTAATGGTTTTGCAATGTTTTTGTGTTCACTTTTTTAGGACTTTATTTGACTTTTTAGGGATTTTTTTCAGGACATTATTTGATTTTTAGAGATTTTTTTAAGGACATTTTTCAATTTTTTATGTTTTTTTTTCAGGACATTTTTCAATTTTTTTTTTATTTCAGGACGTTTTTCAAATTTTTTTTTTTTGTCTTATTTCAAGACGTTGTTAAATGTTTTTGACATTTTTTCAGGACATTTTTAAATGTTTTTGCTTATTTTTTTCACGACATTTTTAAATGTTTTTGAGATTTTGCCCCCAGTGTCTAGCAAGGCAAGGAATATGATAGGTGAATAAATAGGCTTGCTGAAATGTTGGTGGATAGAGGAAAGACAAAGGCCTTTTATCATGGAGACAATATGGATGCAATTTTCAAGGGCTATTGCGTGATGGGACAAGAGACCGGATATGACAATGTAAAGCAGGAACATGGCATGAGGGACATGTCAAGAGGTTTTTGAAACCATGTTTAAATTTGGCGTCCTTATGTCAGATCAAGATCAAGGAATGAAAAAGAGTGTATGGATAGTGATAAGATATGGATAGGATAAGAAAGACCAAGAATGGATAAAGGACATGGACTAAAGGTCGAGATTGGCTAAGGGATAGTGGCAGAAAGTTGCAATAAGATGGGGAATATGGATGAAAGGTTGTAATAAGCAAATGGATAAAGACCAAAAGCTATGATAGACTGAAAGCTGCAAACAAGATGCATGATGCTCATGAAGATCGTCAGCCTTGTCAAGATCAAAGGTGGAAAATGGAAATGGATATGAGGGACAAGAGGATATGAAGGGGTATGACATGGTATGATAGGATAATGAAGGGCAATAGGATATGAAGGAGGAAACCTGCCCCAAGTGTGGTGTGCAAGAAGTTCATAAATTACGCATGACGCCTGTTTGCCAGGTTTTCATCACGGTACTTGCCCAAGGTGCCTATTTGCCAGGTTTTCACCAGTGCATGAATTATTTTTGCTTTACTTTTTTTCTTTTTCTTTTTCTTTTGTCTTTTTTTTTTCAATTTTTTTTGTTTTGACTTTTTCAATAGAAGATGGACACATGATAGGGGATGGAAGAAGGACTCAAGCGTCTCTTTTGTTTGGATAGTAGCCTTGAAATAAATGGACCATGACCTTTAAAAGTACGCTCAAAGACGTTGGTAGGATAAGGACATGAAAATGAGATGAAACTAAGGCAAGGATTTATGTAAAGGATTGGATCAACGGGATCGAAGGATGGAAAATATGCATTGGATAATGGATAGGGTATTGGAAGAACTGTGCTTGAGTGGATGGAAATGAAGGCAAGATCGACATTGGCACACACCTTGAGGGGTGATGGACTGATGGAGGAAAGATGTATTTTGGATATTGAGATTTTGATGGAGGAAAGGCTTGGGATTTTGGGACATAAGGGCCCAAAACAGATGAAGAAGGTGATGGAGGAATAGATTTGAGAGGTTTCGATGGAGGAATAGCAACTTTGGGTGCTAAGTTGGATGTTTCTTTAGGCTTTTGTGCTTCAAGGAGCCACTTAGGGATCCACATGGTTTTTGATTTTTCATGCTTTTGTGATTCCTTGGAGTGCATTGCTTGCACAATGGATTTAGGAACCCATATATATTTTGATTTTGCTTTATTTTGCTCAGTGGGCCTTTGTGGCCTGTTGGATATTTCCTTTTCTTTATAGATCATATTGTTCTTTGTTTTGACATGTTGATTATATTGGACATGTTGATCCTTGAATACATGTGGATTGCTAGACTTATGACGTTTACACTTGGCATCCAAATTGCTTGGAAGAGGGAATGAATGTCGGTGTGGATGGGAATGATATGGAGGCCTGTGGGATGGATGGAAGGTTCTCCAAGATGTGTGCCTTTGCTGATGTTGCATAGGAGATGGAGGGATATAGGGACCTAGAATGGATGGAAGGTGTGAAGGGGAAGGTGTATGTTTTGATTTCGATGGAGGGATACCAACGTCTTGAGAGCGAGTTTTGTAGACATGACCCTTAAGATCTTCTTTAACATGAAGGGATTCTTGCTTATGGAGATCTACTCCTTTTCCTTTATGAATATCTTGACTTGTAGGATACTCTTTTCTTTGGGAAGAAGACGCGAGTCCATTATGAGGTGGATATGATATGAGAGAAATAATGAGATCTTGAAGTGGATCAGATTGGACCAAAGAGGAAGAACCCATTGTTAATGTTAGGGGTTCATGAACATCTTGCACTAACACGTTAGGATCATGAGTGGGATTAGGATTGTGAGGGGGACTAGGATTGTGTTGTGGACATGGTTCAATGATAGGATCTTCAAGAGATGGAATGGGAGAAATAATGGGATCATCACAAGAAATGATATCTTGGAGTGTATATGGAGTATTAAGATGTGGAGATGGAGGAACAAGTGGATCTTGTGGAGGATCTGAAGGAATGATAGGGTCTTGTGTCGGAAATGAATTTGGAATGATACTTTGATCTTGACAAAGAGGAAGATCATTGGATTCCTCTTTAAAGGTGCTTTGCTCTTGACTTTCAATTGGATCATCAGAAAGGATGGAAGGGATATCTTGATCTTGCGCAGGGAATGGAGTGTCAATAGGACTTTGGATAGGATGGACAAGAATAGGGGAATCATCGTGAGTGTCTGGGAACATGGGGTCCTGGTCAACAATTGGATGGGATGATAAGGTTTCAGTATCTTGATCTTGATTTTCTTTAGGACACGTTTCTTCATGCTCTAAATCATCCTCTTGACATAGGGTTGGACTTTGGATATGCATGGAGGATTCTGACAAGGGCTCAATATTTTGGCATGAAGGAAATGCACTTTGAACATTTGTGATGGATTCTGGCAAGGAGTCAATGCTTGAACATGAGGAAGAGGGACGTTGAATGGGGTCCTCTAAAACAGGTAATGGCAATAAAGTGCATGGTGGCATTGGGTCTTGTATTTCTGAAACATGACAAGGATGTGCATCATGAATTGGATTATCTTGGCAATCAATTATGGATAGCCCTTGGGTAATTGCATCGTTGGGTGTATTGTTTGATGAGGACAATATGGAAGGTTCTTGTGAAACTTCTAAAGGTGTAGGGATAGATGCCACTAGAGAGTCAATTTGCTTGCGAGGGGATGAGGCATTGCTAGACATAAGTGTATTATCTTGATCTTCCTCAAAGAACTCACTTGGTAATTTCCTTAAGAGCATTGCAATAAAGCCACCTTTCTTTCGAGGTTTTGGCATAGTTGTATCTGGAATTTGAACTTGTTTGGAAAGAATTTGGTTTGATGTCATGTTTTGATTTTGAACTAGATGTTGATCAAATTGGTTTGACATGTTCAAAATTTGGCTTGGTGCATGTTGCAAGCTTTGTTTTTGAGTTTGTGATTGTAGTTGTTGACATTGATATGTTGATTGAACTTGTTGATATTCCACCATTGGTTGAACTAGTTGTGGACATTGTATAGTTGGTTGGACATATTGTTGAAATTGGACCATTGGTTGTGTTGGTTGAAAATCTGATTGATAGTAAACACTTTCTTGTTCTTGTTGTGAAGGCACATAATGTTGTTGGCTCTTTTCTTGAAACTGTTTCATCATCTCTATTTGGGAGAGGAGAGATGGTATGTCTGATCGTTCAAGAAGAGATCTTACATCAATTGGCTCAATCTTTGGATTTCGACCTGGAAGTTTTCGAAACATTTTGGACATTTGTGATCTATTCTTCGCAATGTTTTTCATTCTTTGTTCCAAAATCTCATTTTCTTGAGCTAGTTTCTCCTCTAGTTTTTGTATTTGGACATTTACATCATCATGATAAGTTTGATCGATATTGCCTTGTTGTTGGGTTGGATATAATTGTGATTGCCTTGGATTAAAATTTGATTGCATTGTCGGTTGATATGTCAAACTTTGTTGCATCATTGGTGCTTGGAACCTTGTTTCAATAGACATGTCACTATGCAAATGCAACATTTTTGGAATTTTTCAAGGATAATGTATGATATGCAACTAAATGCGAACTAAATGAATGAGAATGCAATCTATGGCAAGAATGCAACCTATGTTTTTGGTTGTTTTTGAATATTTTGACAAACTTTTGAAATGCAAATCTAAAAGAGACCCTTAGGAAATTGGAATGATGTCTAGACCTCAAAGGACAAAAGGACGTAAGTGACAAAAGGACAAAATGACAAAGTCTCCCCTATATGCTTGGATACTAAGCTAGGTTTGACCAAATGATATTGATGACAAAAGGACAAAAGATTTGATAAGGTCTAGACTTCTTAACAATGACTTAGGGTTTATCAAAGATTAGGATTACTCAAGTATGACAAAAAAGTAATTTTGGCACTATATGCAAAGGGACATTACTATGCAAGTGACCTTAATATGATATGATAATGACCTAAGCTTAATGAAGAGACCTAGGGTATGCAATGTATGACAATGGTATGACTTTAATGCAAGAGGACATATGCAAATGGATGACCCTTATTGATATGCAAAGGAGTATGACTTAGGTGAAACCTAACCTTGGTACTTGACAATGAACTTTGCAAAATGCAACCTAGGATGAACCTAAATGTAAGTGACATGAATGTTGAGACAAGATTTTGAACAATATTTGACAACCATGTTTGAAGATGAATTCCGAATCTTGATAAAATTTTGTTGGATGAATGTCTCTTGTGTTTAAACTTATGTTGGATCAATTTGTTTTGCTCTTTGAAATGGGATGCAATTCAACTTTTGACAAGCAAAGAATACAAGATATTGCAACTTAGACTCAAGACAATCATGCTCATTTCCACATTTCTTATGGTAGGCAAAGACATTAGGTACTTGAGAGGTAGACTCATTATGAGATTCAAGGAGAATACATAGATGCTTGACCCCATGGGCTCCCCTCCATGGCACTCACTTCTCAGGGCAGCCAAGCATTAGTCCCCATGGAAATCTCCCCATGGCGAACTTAGTATCTCTTCCAAGTATCCGAATTTGTCCTTCTCAAGAAACTAGAAGGGTTTTTGGCCTCTAAAAACAAGGTGTTTAGTAAGGATTTCTGTTAAGCATTACTCCTTGATGTCACACAAGCGTGATTGAGACATTAAGCCCATCAAGATACCAAAAAAATGTAGTCGCGCAAGCATGATTTAGACCAAGAGGCCCTACTTAGATGTTGATATGAGAAAGAGTCCAAGGGTCATCACTTCCCAAGTAACTGCAATTCCCACGTAACACTTCCTTCAAAGCTTTCGCTCATCGGGTATTTTTTTATAGTGAGTTAGAATGCCAAGGAATTCTAGCCATACTCACTTTGGGTCGTTCCCTTCTCACGATTATCACTTGCTTGCAAAAGCAAAGTGGTCGGGAAGGCAGGCCCTCTAAATGTGACACACAATCAACAACACAAGCATGGTATCGAAGATTTGGATTTCTGATCACCCTAAAAGGATGAGAGCATACTCTCCTACTCCAATGTCACACTCAACAATAAAAGCAAACAAATGTTCATTCCAACCTATTTAGAAACCACTAGGTGCCTAAAAATTAAATGCAAACACAAAGTTTGATTGTTTCTCCAAGGCAACCTGCAAAAAACCCAAGTTAGAAGTTTGATACGCTTATTCTTTGACTTTTGAATTTGCACAAAGCATGTTAGTAGTTTAATTTATTGTCTTTGCCATGCATATACCAAGATTCTGCACAGATAATTAGTACCAAAATCCAAAGCACAGAAAACAGAATGCAAAAACACAACAAATTTCAAGTAAACACTGCATTTTTTACCTCTGTTCTGGACTTTACACAGGCGCAGAACCCATGACACAGGCACAGAATGTAGGACACAAGTGCAGAATGTCTTCTACATAGGCGCAGAATGCTCAACACAGGCGCAGGATACAAGACACAGGCGCAGAAGTCTCCAGAAAACCCTGCATGACCCTGTTTTTGGGTTTTTTGGCCTGCAAATCAACTTGAGAGCACTCAAAACACCATAAAGAGGTTAGAAGGTTAGTTTTTCATGTCGGGTTCACCAATTAATGTACGTTAGGAAATAGGAAATCATCACAAAACAAGATAAAAATAATAACTCAATCACAAATGCATTCATCGCAATGAATCTATCCTAAAACACATTCAATAGAGACATCAAAACAAAGCATACAAAACTAATGATTGTGCAAACCAGATGACGATTTGAATGCTCCTTCCATGTGGCTCCATTGTTCTTCTTTCTTCTCCAAATAGTTGTGGATCTCACCTACAAGTGCACACACAATTGAAAGCAAGTAGACGGGATTTTTGATCAAGAGTACTAGAAGCTTAGATTCGATAGCCTGATTATCAATTACCAATTACCAATTAGCCTTGATTGATGAAGATCATCCAATTTATAGAAGAATTGGAGAAATGAACAAGATTAGCATGATAGTGATTTGAATGGAAATTCAAATCAAGAATAGCAAAATTATGACATGTCTATGACAAATTGCTATGCAAGGGTTTATGACAATTTATGACAAATTCTATGTCAAGAATTTATGACAATTTATGACAAATTTCTATGCAAGGATTGATTGATTGTCAATTATGACAAATTATGACAAATTTCTATGTCATTTCCATGAATTTAGGAGAGAAATAGGAGGAAATTGAAATTAGGAAATTAGAAAATTAAGAAATTAGAAAATGAGGAATTAAGAAATTAGGAAATTTGATGGAAATTAGAAATTAGGTAAATTAATTAATAATTTGTCATTTATTAATTAATTCACAAAGAGGAATAATTAGCCAATTAAATGAACATTTAATTGCAATGAGAATACTTAGGATAAATAACAATTTATTAATCCTAAAGGAAGAAATGACACACAAGGTTAAATGATTAAATCATAAAACCCTAGAAGGTGAATTAGCAATGCGAGAATGACAATTAGGTTTTGATTAAAGATAATTAATGTCGATCATGATTTTGATTTAACAAAGGACCAATGTGATAAATGATTTGATTGATAAATGCACCAATTGACGAGGAACAATGACAAATTGATCCAAATTGACATAATTGAGACAGACAATGATCGATAGCGAAATGATCGCAAAATGACAAAATTGACAAGAGGACAAGGATTGATGATAAATAGAGTGCAAGATGACAAGATTAAAAATGACCATGATCGATGACAAATCGATCGCAAAATGACAAGATCGAACATGACAACGACCGATGACAAATCGATCGCAAAATGACAAGATTGAAAATGATAAAGATTGACGACAAATCGATAAGAGGACAAAACCCTAATTAGGATTGATGATGTCCAAAATGATAAGATTGATGATAAGATTAATAAGAGGACAAAACCCTAATTAGGATTGATGATGTCCAAAATGATAACAAATTAGCACGCACATTGATGCGATAGGATAAAATCGATCAAAATCATGATTGGATAGTGTTGTCGACAAGACCAAATTTGAAAGCGAGACAGAATGAAGAATGTAGAAGAATGACTCGATGCTCGCAAATGATAAAAACCAAGTATGTGACATAGGAGAAATGTTAATGCGATGCACAACCTAAAATGAGGCAATGCGCAAATGTTAAAGTATGACTCCGCAAGCGTTGATCATTTTTAGGTGTCTACAATAATTATGAGCTATAATGTCAGCTAATAGTGAAATTAATCCAACTAATGTGATTCCCTCTTCCTGAGTGGATAGGGAGGTAGCCTTGTTGATCTGCTCTTGGACGGATGAAAGATGAGGAAGGAATAATGTTTGAAGTGTCATTATGTCCATCCTTATCTTGTGTTCTTCATTCCTTAGTTCCAATTGTTGAGCCATGAGTTGTTGTAGCTTGGTATAAAAATTTAGAATGGAATGTGGCTCAATGGTCAACTTTTTGGAGAGATCTGTGATCTCTTTCTCAATCATTTTAGTTTAATTTTTAATGTCCTTAATGAATAAAGAGAATGTACAGAGTTTCTGAAATAAATAAAGAATGTGCTTGAGTTGAGGGGTCAACTCAGCAATAAATTTGACAAGTTTAACTTTGCTAATAGCTATAGCCTTTTGTACCTCTTCTATCATCTTAGCAGTGAGCTCCTTGTCCTTCAATTTGCTCAAATATTCTGATGCATCTACTCGAGATGTCTCTATCTTGGTTAGGAGTTCATCCAATTGTACATGGATGGCTACATCTGTTGTCACTTTAGCTTTAGGTAGCATATCAGTTAAGAGTGCTTTCACCTTCTGAAGTACTTTATTTTTCTTTTGAATAGCCATTTACTTCTCTTGTTTGGCTTTGGCTTTGCATAGTTCACTAAAATCAATGAGTGCTTGCCCTTATAATTTAGATATATCTACATTCGGCAACAGTATTGGTTTTGACAAATCAACTTTGAAACTATGCTTTTTCACTTTCTTTTCTTTACCTTTCACCGATTGAACTAAGACAATGGCTTGTGAGGTTTGTTGACCCTCAGTAGGTTGCTCGGTAGAGGCAATAGTTTGGTTGGTTACTTTATCCTCTGAAGTGTCCTTTGGTGCCTCTTTACTTGGTGTCTCGGTTGCAACATTTTTGGTGCTGGAAGGAGCTTATGAGGTCTGTTCTTGAGAAGTACCTTCTCCTGCTGTAGACTTGTGACCTTCTATGCCTTGTTCCGTATCCTGAGGGGCCTCGGTTGAGACAGGTTGAAATACACAACCCCAAAGAGCATCAAATTTATCTCAATTGGCAAACCAATAACACTCTAATGGCTCTGATACCATGTGAGATTTTGTCAAGATCTAGAGGCAATGAAAAGCACAAATAAGAGAGAACAAAATAGATGATAGGAATAAAATGTATTCTATCAAGATGCAAAATGTGATCAATTGGATCATCAATCATTACATACAATGAATATGACCCTGCATATATAGGCAAGGCTATATGGATATTTGAGCACACAAACATGACATGTGGCTCAATAAGAAACAAGGGTAGGTACAAAATAGGTGTGGTAGGTAGGATAAATAATAAAATATTCCACATGAGTTGGATCACCCACCGAAGGTGGAATTATCACTCCACAATAAGTGGATATGATAGAGTAGTAACAAGATCACACCATAAAAGGTGGAAATTCTCCTACATACACTATCCCAATGTGGAACAAACACCCAAGCATCTTATACCCAAACTACTATGAAAATCATTTCCTAAGTAAACTTAAGTAAGGTGTAATAATATCCGAGATGAATAATTATTTACAGCAACAATGTTCTTAGCCGAGTACATGGTAATTTTTTTTGGTTATATTCAATTTTCATGATCACTAAGGAAGCAATTAAGGTTGTTACTAGTTTATCTTCTACCGGCACTAGGCTTGATAAGAAAAATAAAATTCTAAACAAAGAGGTTATGAAATTAACCGGCGCTACATTTGATAACAGATCACTTAGGGTTAGTGATATAACCAACAACAATGTTAAATATGCTAGTATGGTTATTGGATACAAAGTTTCTCATACTAATAGGCTAAATTTTGTTTCAAGTTTATGCATTCATAGTGCCTAGGAGATGATTATGAATAATGCTAAAATTGACATCTATGAATGGTTGAAAGATGAACTTTTAGAAAATTTGAGCAAGATCAAAGGTTACAAGGGAACTTTCAATTTTGGGAATTTTATTGTATTATTAATGCTATATTTCTCAAAGGAGATTCCCAGTATTGGAAACAAGGACTTTGCCTATGATATTTCTATTGGAAAAAAGATTAAGGAGGCAATTACCAACATAGGTTCAAATGGTGACAAACTAGTAAAAGAGTATTTCAAGAAATTTCAAGCAAAAATGAGGTAAAGGGAAAGAATCCCTCAGAGCATTGTAGACAAATATGACAAACATATATGCTTTGTTGGGAAAAGAGATGAAGTATGGATGGAGGCAGTTAGACCTAGAACTATCTAGATAACAGAGATGGGTTATGAAGTGGATTCACACATCTTGGAATCTTATGCCAAGATACTACTAGATGCTCCACCAGAATCCTCTAAGAAGATCTTTGGTAATGCTGAAACTATAGAGAGTGATGTTACTATGTTGAAGCAGAGGAAGAAAAGAGAAAAAGAAATAAAAGATGCTTCAATGTTTGTAGAATTTGTTAAGAAGGGATTACTGAAACTAGATCTGATGAAAGGTGTTGTTGAACATGAAAGAAAATTAGAACAGCAACAGGTAGCACATATTTCTCCTGTGGCTACCTCATCCCATTCTAACAATGATAAGGCTGCAGAATTCAAAAGGGTGGAAAGGAAGAAAAGAAAACCCTCATCGACACCTACACCATCACCTAAGAAATCTAGAACACTCAGAAAGAAACAACAGGCTGTGAGAGAGCCCAGTGGTTAGAAGAAGAAGGTCTAACCAAAGAAGCCGCTAGAATAAAAGGAACTAGACACTCTTTCACCAGCTTAACTGATAAATGAAATAACTCAAGGATATCTTAGTAATGTTAGTAAGTTCTATCATTCTTTTATTGATTCAGATTAGGATACTATTGAGGAAAGTATTATTTTGTATCTGGATATATATAAGAAGGTTCTTATTGAGGTTGTAGATGTTCTTCATAATGATTTATACTTGAGACTTGAAGCAAATAGAATGTCTGTTATGGAGTTAGATAAGAAATTGAAGGTTGAGGCACTGTTATCTATTCATCCTATTAATTCTTGTAAAGCAGAAAATCGCGATCAAACCCTAGTTGCTCTCCCCTCTTCCGACTCTGAGGAGAGAGAAGGGAGGTTCGCTAGGATTCGATGGTTTTTCACTTAGGGGAGAGAATTTACATTCAAAAGAGGGGTTGAAACTCATAAGATCCAATCCCACACAATGTAAGATTGGATGCTAAATGAATTTCAAGGGTTAGGAAAGAAAGGCTACCCTCTTTTGTAAAGAATGTTGTTAAGGAAATTAAGCTAGGAATGCATAGAAAGTCATAAAGATTCGCTTATAAACTGAGTTCGGGTTATAGGATGAAGCTGCGGACCTAGAATTAGCAGTAAAATGTTGATACGGCGCTGTCCTGCAAATTTGAGCAAAAGTTGTCAGGACGATGGCGCCCGGCACCACGGTCCTCCGAAAAATCCGTGAAACGAAGGGGGATCTGTTCGTCTCTGCACAAGGATTCCAGATCTTCAATTTCAGCCGCGTACCTGCAACCTACACACAGAAAAGTGAAGACGATTGGGGGGTTAGGGATTAGGGGTTTGCCTTTAGGTCAAACCCCAGTTTTGGAATTAACCAAGAAATGAGCAAGAGCTATAAATGTAAATGATTGTAAAACAAGTACTAATACCTTGTTCTAAGGAAGTTTGTATCCTTATGTGCGAAGGTTTAGATGTTGTATGTTGTATGTTGTATGTTGTAGCATGTAGTATGTGATCTCCTCTTCAATGGTTGAATCCTTGTCTTGAATGCAACACTTAGCCTTGAATGGAGACTTGAAATGATCAATTGCTTGAAGGAATGCTTGAATGCTTGAATGCTTGAGTATAATTTCCACGCTTTTGTACACATATCCTCTTCATGCCAAATGAGAGAGAAAAAATGTAGTTTATATACTTGTCAATTAGGGCTGATAGACTGATTTTCCCGACCTTAGGCCGACCAGGAAAGTTAATTTCCAATTTGCAAACAAAAAGACCCGAGACCCCTTAGGAGATCAGGCCCAAAATAGGACCCAGGGACCAGGGCGCTGGGCGCCCTGGTCCTGAAGGACCAGGGTGCTGGGCGCTCTGGTCCCACCTCCTGGGACAGCAGGGTGCAAGGAGGTTCAGGCCAGGGTGCTTGAAAAATGCAGTTTTCAGTGTCGTGAGCAAGTTTCAGGGTCTCCATTCAGGTTGCGTGTTGCGTCGCCATCGTGAAGACCGAAATACGGTCGAAATTGCAAGTGTCGCAATTTTAGGATGCTGCATTTAGCCCCCACTTTAGTGGGAGTATGTATGCTCATACTTCCAGTAAAGTACAAGGAAACAACATTGAAAGACTTTCACCACGTCAAGGAGGCAAGATACACCAAGCCCCCAGTGGACTAAGGATCTTACGACTTCGATTGACAAAGTAAAAGGGAAGATCGCGAGGAAGAACCATGACTGTCAGTAGTAAGGCTCCCTCACTATGAGTCATGCAAGAAAGATATCAAAAATTTTCAAGGCAAGGCTAAATTTGCCAAGAAATTTTCAAGTATCTTGAAAAGATATGAATGGGATGTATGTCCCCCTACGTTAAAGCGATCGCACATGCCTCACCGGGGGTGATTGTTTTAATGTAGTGATACACATAAGAAATGAGAAAGGAGCACGTTATCGCAAGGATTTAGCCCCCAAGTGTGAGATAAACCCAAGGATAATAGACATAAAACACAAACCACAAGGTGACTTCGCTTTGCTTGGGGTCAGTATGCTGTATGATAAGTCATGTATATATATCATATGTATGTATGCATAATTCTTCTTCATTCCCCAATCAAGGAAGGTCACCTAGAAGAAGGGAACACGTGTCTTTTGAGTCAACATGAGAGAGATCGAGAGATCTCAATGCTTTGCATCGTCCTCAAGCAGACAACACCAAGGAAAACAAATAGAAGAATGAGAATAACATATAGAAGAAGTAACAAAAGAGAGGAGGAGAGAATCTGCTATGCTAATGTAACTAGTCTAGCACGTCATCTACCCCCCGATCTTGCTGATCAATGTTTCGGGAAGGCAGGGAACACGCTAGAGGAGGAACATCCAACACAGCAGATGGAGCTATCACAAGATCCAAACAAGGGCTATGTTCATGTTCCGAGCCACATTGTTCTTGTCTAGGAACTAGGATAAGTGCTTTAGAAAATTCATTAGATAAATGGTTATCAACATCAACAAGTTCATATTCACTATCAGAAGCAAGAGGAGTAACATTTTCATCATGAATAACATTTTCATCTATATCATCATCAAGATTTATAAAAATAGGATCTTTAACTCGCACCGGATCAAGACCATCATGCATCTTATGTTTAGGAGATTTAGGCTCAATGTCCAGCTGAGGAGAAAATGGAATAATGCTTGTTGAAGGTGTTTTTGGAGATTGCAAAGTTTGAGCTCTAAGACGACGCTTTCGTCGGTGTTCACGTGCAGAATGATTTCGTCTAGTCTTAGTAGGAAGTGAAGAAGACTGAGGAGGAGGAATGTTCTCATCCTTAGCACTTGGGTGTTTAGGTTGTGGTCTCTTAGGCTGGATAATAGGAGAAGAAGAAGGTCTCTTCTCTCTATAAAAAGAAGGAGGAGGAACTGCTCCATATAAAGGAGGAATTTTTGGTTTAGGGAGAAGACCAAGTCCATCATGACGAGGAGGTATAGGTCTACTCTTAGGAAGTTTATTAGGTATAGACATAGTCACATCCATAGGGATGGGTTGAGAATCTTCTTGAGGAAAGAAATTAGTTTTATCTTTCAAAGGAAGAACTTCCTTCTCAAGAATGATAGGAATATCAAGTTTAGGTGCTCTAGGTTCACTTAGAGATAGGATCATATCTGTTTTCCACTTTTGATAAGATTTGAAAAGATGATCACTTCGCGGAGGAAGAGATTGGAATTGTTTAGGCCAAAAGTAATCAATAGGAACACTAGAGGTTCTTTCAGCTGGTTTAAAGAGACTATGATTGACAGTAACAACTTCACCATTATGGGGAAATTTCAAACACTTATGAATAGGAGAAGCAATAGCTTTCATGGAAGATAGCCAAGGATAGCCAAGCTTCACACGAAATTGTTCGGAAGATGGAATAATAGCAAAGTTCACATCAAGAGATTTGTTATGGACGTCAATAGGCAATGTAATAGAACCAATTGCAGGAGAAGAAAATGCATCAAATAATTTCACAATCACATCTATTTTGTCATATATCACTTGATTCAATTGCAAAGTAAAAAGAAATTCTTCAGTAATAACATTAACCATGCACGAAGGATCAATAAGCACTCCACGGCAAGGTGTATTCTTAACTTTTGCAACTATGTATAAAGGACCATCAGGTGCCCTAATGGTCTCACTAGAATCAAATGTGATAGAAGGTTCTTTAAGGATTTCTTGCTGCTCTACAAAGTTAATCACATTCAGAGTCATAGACACAAGACCATCAGATGAGAGAGAGGAATCATTAGCCTCAATTGCATTAGAGGTATGAGAAGGCAATGGATCAGTGAAAATCTGAAGATTTTGGTTAGGAGGAGCTACAGATGGGTTGCCTTTATCATTCACTCCAGAAACAGAGATAGTATTGTTATCAATCAAATCTTGAATTTTACCCTTTAAAGAAAAACATTTTTCAGTATCATGCCCAGGCTGACGGTGAAATTGACAAAAAGATTTATTATCAAAATAAGGTGAAGTAATCTTTGCAGGATCAATTTGTCTTATAGGAGGAAGAGTAAGCACATTTTGTTCCAATAACTTATTCATAATACTATGCAATGATTCATTCAAAGGAGTATACTTTCTTTCTTTCTTGAAAAATTTAGAAATAGGAGGCACACCTGATGCTGCATTCACATTGTTGTTGATGATGTTTTCATTGAATTTGATGGAATCTCTGTTCGGTTTAAACTTCCCAAATGGTTGTTGACTGCTATCACCCTTATCACTCGGAGCCATAGGATGTGATTGTTCCATTTGACTCACAGTCAGTTGATAATTGTGAAGAGTTGCACACAACTATTGGAAAGAAGTAAACTCAGAAAACAGAAGTTTGTCTCGAATATCTTTTTGTAAATTAGAAATAAAGATTCTTTGAATATCATTGTCAGGCACTGGAAAAGAAATTTGAGCATACAAATGCTTATATCTACCAATGAAATCAGTCACTTTTTCTTTAACACCTTGTTTACAATGCATTAAATCAATCAAAGTAACTTTAGGACTTATATTGTTTTGAAATTGTTGAATGAAAGCATTTGCAAGTTGTTCGAAAGAAGTAATAGAATAAGAAGGCATAGAGCAATACCATTGTAGGGCTTTGTCTCTTAATGTTCTAGTAAATAGTTTTGCAAGCAACCTTTGGTCATAAGCAAAATCAGTACAAATTGTTTGAAAAGTCTTAACATGTGTTAGAGGATCTCCTTTACCATTATAAAGTTCCAAATGCGGGATTTCAACATGTTTAGGAGGGATAGCTCAAACAATGTCAAGAGAAAGTGGGCTCGCAACATCAAATGTGGGCACACTAAACTTAGATTGATTCATAGAGGCAATTTGTTGCTGTAAAGAAGAGACAGTTTGTGCAAGATTGTTAATGGTCGCTTCAGTCAAAGATTTCATATTAGATGTGTTAGATTGAGATGGAGGTGTTATGTTATTGAAAGAAGGTAAAGAGTAAGGTGGTGGGACCCTATGATAATTAGTCATAGGAGATGATTGACCAGGAGGAACACTACAAGTAGGAATGGAATGGTTAAATGAATTGCCCACTTGCGTCATGTTCATTTCTGGTGATATAATAGGGACACTCATTGAAGGAATGAATGAAGAAATCAGATTGAATGAAGGAAGAGGGTTAATTGAAGAAGAAGGGTTGCCCCCATGACTAGTAATCACCAGAGAAATGTCTTGTGTAGAAGTAGCCATTATGTTTGATGTAAAAGTAGGTATACTAGCAATAGGAGTTGTCAAAGGAATAGAATGATTGACTTGAGTAGGAGGTTGTGTATAACCTAAAGTTTCGACACAACTTTTCATAGGCATCACATTTGAATCCACAATGTGGGCAATACCACGCAAAATATCAATTCCATTCTTATCACTTTGAAGCATATGTTTTAGACCCTCAATTAAAGGAAGAGCTTGACTATCAGGGTATTCTTGAGACATCCATTGTCGAAAATCGTCAAATTGGTTATCCAATTTTGAAAGTTGTTCTTCAGAAACCTCATGGAGAGCTTCTTCATCATTAAGAGGATTAGAGGAATTACCCATGTCCTCATTAAAAAGGATATTCAAATTAGGTTCCATCTCCTCAGTAGTTAAACCTCGGAAAGACTTAATTCTACGGCTTCGTCTAACGGGAATAGTGTAAGTAGGGCTTATTGTTGTAAAACTCATGCACTAGAAAGAGAGAGAAGATTTTGAATTTAGAGGTAGCAATTTTCAGTAAAATCAGCCAATCTTCTGGATTTAAGCTGTTAAATGCAATCACAACAGTCTCCCAAAATTTCGGAAAAAAATGCCCGGGACCGTGGCACCCGGAGTGCAACACGGTCCTTGCAACTTTTTTTGAAATTTGCAGGGATGAAAGGTATGATGATTTTAGAGCTAATCTGAAAAAATTGAGTGATTTTACGATCTGTAGATAGGCCAAATTAAAGTTGTAATCTCAAAATTGAACCCTACCAAGATTGTCGAAAAATGCAAAATTTGAATTTTGAAAAAGAGAGGGAAACTTGAAATTTTGAATTTTATGATTTTAGAGGGAATGTCAAGAGCAATGCAAATTTTGAATTTTGAAAATTGACTCAATTTCACGCAAAATTCAATTTTGAAAGCGGAAATCAAAGTTGTTGTAATTAAGCACTTAATTTCAAAAGTCACAAAATGCAAGAATTTGAATAAAGCAATGAAATTTTTAATGAATGCAAACACACTTTTCAGATTTAGGACAGTAAGAACACAATTTTGACACAAAATTTCAATTTCAATGATTTTTAAATGTTTAGAAGCCTTAATCCAAGCAATCACAAGACCAACTTTGACTGTTATTTTGAAGGTGTTAAAATTGATAAAATCAGCCAAAATTCTGGATTTTAGCAGGAAAATACAGTAAGATCTCGCTCCCGAAATTTCAGAAAAAATGTCGAGGACGATGGCGCTCGGCGCCACGGTCCTCGCAACTTTTTTCTAAATTTTCAGGGATGAAAGATATTGTGATTTTATTGCGGAATCCAAAGTTACAGCTGATTTGGAGAGGTTTTGATCAGTGAAATTGTCGGACAAAGGTTGAATCAAGAGGGTTTCAAAAATTAGGGTTTTGACACTTAACCACTTAATTTTCAGAATTAAAGCACAAATATGAATTAAAAATTTGTAATAGAAGGGCAGATCTGAAACAGCCATTAACATTTAGACATTTCGCAGGTTCAATTACTAAAAAGAAAATTTAGGGTTTTTATGCAATCACCTCTAAAATTTTGCAAAAGATCAAACATGGAAATGTAATCAATTTTTTTTTCAGATCTAAGCATGAAAAATCAGAAAGGATGTTCACGTCGGGTTCACCAAAATGTAAAGCAGAAAATCGTGATCGAATCCTAGTTGCTATCCCCTCTTCCGACTCCGAGGAGAGAGAAGGGAGGTTCGCTAGGATTCGATAGTTTTTCACTTAGGGGAGAGACTTTACATTCAAAAGAGGGGTTGAAAATCATAAGATCCAATCCCACACAATGTAAGATTGGATGCTAAATGAATTTCAAGGGTTAGGAAAGCAAGGCTACCCTCTTTTGTAAAGAATGTTGTTAAGGAAATTAAGCTAGGAATGCATAGAAAGTCATAAAGATTCGCTTATAAACTGAGTTCAGGTTATAGGATGAAGCTGCGGACCTGGAATTAGCAGTAAAATGTCGATACGGCGCTGTCCTTCAAATTTGAGCAAAAGTTGTCAGGACGATGGCGCCCGGCGCCACGGTCCTCCGAAAAATCCGCGAAACGAAGGGGGATCTGTTCGTCTCTGCACAAGGATTCCAGATCTTCAATTTTAGCTGCGTACCTGCAACCTACACATAGAAAAGCGAAGACGATTGGGGGGTTAGGGATTAGGGGTTTGCCTTTAGGTCAAACCCCGGTTTTGGAATTAACCAAGAAATGAGCAAGAGCTGTAAATGTAAATGACTGTAAAACAAGTACTAATACCTTGTTCTAAGGATGTTTGTATCCTTATGTGCGAAGGTTTAGATGTTGTATGTTGTATGTTGTATGTTGTAGCATGTAGTATGTGATCTCCTCTTCAATGGTTGAATCCTTGTCTTGAATGCAACACTTAGCCTTGAATGGAGACTTGAAATGATCAATTGCTTGAAGGAATGCTTGAATGCTTGAATGCTTGAGTATAATTTCCACGCTTTTGTACACATATCCTCTTCATGCCAAATGAGAGAGAAAAAATGTAGTTTATATACTTGTCAATTAGGGCTAATAGACTGATTTTCCCGACCTTAGGCCGACCAGGAAAGTTAATTTCCAATTTGCAAACAAAAAGACCCGAGACCCCTTAGGAGACCGGGCCCAAAATAGGACCCAGGGACCCGGGCGCTGGGCGCCTTGGTCCTGAAGGACCAGGGCACTGGGTGCTCTGGTCCCACCTCCCGGGACAGCAGGGTGCAAGGAGGTTCAGGCCAGGGTGCTTGAAAAATGCAGTTTTCAGTGTCGTGAGCAAGTTTCAGGGTCTCCATTCAGGTTGCGTGTTGCGTCGCCATCGTGAAGACTGAAATGTGGTCGAAATTGCAAGTGTCACAATTTTAGGACGCTACAATTCTAAGCAAGAAATACATGACTTAATATATGAAGCTAACAGGACTATTTTTGTGAGTGATCACCGGCAAGTTATTCTTATGGCCAACATAGTAAAATAGATTCTAGATGAAACAACTGATAAATGGGATATATTCTTTGTTGAGAAGGAGAAGAGGGAAGAGAAAGATAGACAAAAAATGGATAAATTATTTACCAAAGTATATCAGAAAATAGATAAAGGCAAGGGCAAGGTTGGTAGTGTACCTGACATCACAGTTAAGGACAACTTACCACCACTGGCATAGGATACCCCACCAGTAGTATCTGAGGCACCGACAAAAAAGGAAAATGAGCTATCTAAAGCAACTATACAAGGAGAAAGATCACCAGAGCAACAAATGCATTATCTCATAGGGATGATCCAGCAGACAAAGACCATAATTTCTGATAGTACAAAGTTTTTGCAAGGTCTTAACTTGGTTTTGGCAGACATTTTTCAGATTGTACATAACTGGCTACAAGTTTCTAGGTAAATTTTGAAATTTTGATACTTCTGACATCCTTTGTCATTGATGTCAAAGGGGGAGTGGTTTAATGAGAAAAATATACTAAAGGAGATCACTTGCTCAGGGGTAGCACTCTCAGTTTTTGGACTTCAAATTTTGGATATCAGTTTTGATTTTTCTCATGAGTGTTGCCATCAATGCCAAAGGGGGAGATTGTTGGCATAATACACTCAGATGAGAATGGATGATGTTGTCATTGATGGCAACCAACCAGTAATAGGGTTCAAAGGTTCTATCAACAACAAACTTCACCTACTGACACTGACAGTCACTACAAAGGTTCATTCACACTGACATCCATTTACACCAGTAGCAGATTATACTGGCAGTCCAAGCTAACTTGGAAATAATATTGTTTATGCTAATTGTATTGTAATGTAACATTATATTTATATAGCTGACAGTATGTATGTAGGTATGTATGTAAGTGGTATATGAGAGCAAATAATTGTATATGTATTTTGATGTATTTATCTTCAGAGCGAATAAGAGCAGATCAAAGTGAAGTAAGGTCTTGGTAGAGGTATCAGATAGAGATTAAACCAGTACTAAATGTAGCATTGTAGATGCTATTTTGAGTAGTACATTGTTATTGTATTTAACCATCCAATTGTGTAGTCAGTGAGACTCTATTTTTGTATTGAGCAGTGAACTCTAGACGGTTGGCCTTCCTGCATGTGCAGGCCCCTATTATACTGAGTAATATTTATTCATATTGGCTAGTGAGTAAATATTATGGGTCACAAATCCCACTGAGGTTTTTCCCTTACCGAGTTTCCTCACCAAAAATATCTATGTTATGGTGTGCTTCGATGCTTATTCTTTTGTTTCTCTTTACTACATTATTATTTGCTTATCGGTATATTAGTTTGGATTGTAAAGTTGCGAATAAGTTTAAATCTTTCACTTACTGGTTAGACACTGATTCGCTCCCCCCTCTCAGTGTCTTTGGGACTAATCAAATATCTAACATGAACAAGAACAAATTAGATGAAAAAGGAAAAGCTAAGGTGGAAGAGATCAGAGATCATCATAAGAATATGTGGGTGAAAAAGGAAGAATCAAATGTGAAAAATGGCTCCACACGTGAATTTGGTGATGGAACCTCATCTGATAACTAAGGCTCAATGCCTTAGGGGAAATTTTTTCATGGAAATGTTTAAAACCCCCTTTCAGAGATCTGTAACCAGTTAAGGATGGTTGCAAATGATGGAGATTAGTTGTGCAGTTGATAGCCTGAAGATTTCATGGCAGTTTGAGCATCCGATGATGAATTCCTAAAGATGTAGAGTATCCAAAAGTTTTAGGGTTTTTCATTTATTACAACTTAAAATTAGGTTTTCAATGGATAAAAAGGGATTTATCTATTCATTTATCACAATGCAAATGAGTGAAAAAGAGAGAAAAGAGACTTAACAGACAAATCCGAGCCTGTAGCGATCAATCAGTGATTGTGAGCATCTAGTTGTGATTGGAAATGTATCTATTCATTCTCAAAGCTATCTATTCATATTTCAAAATGGCATCTGTATATATATCTAGTGTTATGACTCCACTTGTTGTTCAGATTATTGAAAGGGCAAGGCCTGTATTCAAAAGTCACCCATTTAAATCTACTGAAGATGATCTAGAAGGTCTATTTTCCTCCAATCCTTATAGTGTTCTCCATAATAAGGATATTAGGGCATACATCCACTGTAACATCAAAGAATTTGGAAATGCAGATATGTTGTCACTATATACCAAGCATATGATGGATGGTATGAGAATTTTGAAAAAAAAATTCAAGTCATTGTAGGACAAGGGTTCCATTCGATTCATTCATTTCCCCGCATCTGATGAACCCGAATGGGTCTGATACATTCTTAGTCAAATCCATGATGAGTTAATTTGGCTCGACTGATCTCACAAGCTTACCAAGTAAGACATTCAAGCAGTTATCTATTTGTATGGAACCAAAGAGATCCCCGGTCTGAGAAAAGTTCAAAATACTATAGTAATAGCTCTTATTGGATCCCAATTTGATAGCCAATCTATGACAATTAGTTATATCATTGAGAATGATGTGAGATTTGACTCGATGGTTACTAGATACAAGGTATATCAATCTAGCAGGAAGAATTCTATATCTGACACTGCTATATTTGTAGCGTATCAAATGTTGACGAAAGACAAAAGGTATGATATTTGTGTGGTTCTTCTTAATGAACTGTTAAGAAATCTAAAGAAGATAAAGCAATATAAGAAACATGTATTCAAATTTAGTTCCTTGATTATCTGCCTAGCACTATACTTTTTGAATGAGATCCCTAGTCTTGGGAAGATTCAATGGGCTTATGATAAATCAGTCACCATTCAAATCAAGGATGGATTGTAGGGTTTAAGTGATACAGTTGCACAAAAAGATTCTTTGTAGAGATATTTCAAATCCTTTCAAGCAATAATGCAAAGAAGAGAAAGGATTTCTAATGAGATTATTCAGAGATATGAGAATCTTCTTCATGGTTGATAAGGACCAATGTCACATGGAGGAAGTTGAGCTAAGAAATGTTTGGATCATGCCCATTGGGTATGAGGTGGATGCAACCACTCTTTATGCATATACCCAACACTTGTTGAGTCAACCGATGGATGATAAGGAATAAAGGTTCAGAACATACAAAGAGAAAAGTAAGAAAGGAGGTTGAGGGGCTCGCAAAACAAATGGGTCTATCTAAGGAGGTTGTGCAAAGTGCACAAGAATAAAACATTCTGGAAGACGAGGACATGGAAAATCCCAAGAAGTGAAAACCTATTCCCACCCCTTCGAAGAAATCAAAGCCAAGACAGTCTCAATCTGCACCTACCTCCAGTGTGCAGAAGCCCATTCCTCCACTCAAGCTATAGACAACATCATTTGATGAAGCCGAGAAAAGGAAGAAGGAGACACCCTAAAGAGTGTATGTTGCTACCATTGTTGAGGAAATAGAGATAGAATATGATGAAGTAGTGAAAGAGGTGAAAAATATAGCCACCTATGTTAGAGTGGTGAAGAAGCCATAATCTAGTGGAGTTCAACAATCAAAGAAGCCAAGGGCAGAAACTGAGTCATCCAAAAAAGCCAGAGCAAGCAAGAAGAAAAAGTCAGAGATAGATGAAGCTCTCAAATCTAGTAAAATTGAAGGCACATTTTAAATTATGCCCCTATTGACTCTGAAAGAATTAACTAATGAAATTCCTCAAGATGGAAATTTGAAAAATGTACCTATATATTGTGAAAATTTTGATGATAAAGATCAGAGGGCAATTGAAGAAGTAGTTGTTGAATATATGGATGTTTATAGCAAGACATTGATAAAACTTGCATCTATGATCCCTAAAAGCATGTATGAAATTTTGGATGCGAGAAGGCATACAACAAGTCTTGAGGATGACAAAATAAAGGAGTATACACTAGTAAATCTATCCCTAGTCATTTCTAGAGATGAAGTTACTAGATTATTAAATCTTGCAAAGGATAGATTCTAAAGCAAGAAGAGGGTGAATAAGCTTAGGATTGACAAGATAGATGAGGTAACCAAGGAGACTGAAACAATTTTGAGATAGTTTTTGATAGATCAAAGAGTTGATGTGAATTTGAAAGAACCATCTTAGAAAACATATGTTCTAGAAGTATTTGTTGTTGTTCCTAATAAGAAAAATGATCAATCATCTAAGAAAAGTCACTCTGGAAGAGAAGCCCAGGGTACAAACCACAAATAACATTGATGACTCTGATGACACTGTACAGGATCCTCCAGTGATAGAAGAAATTTTAGAAAAGAAAGTTGGGAAGATAGTGGATATGGATAAGGATGAGGATGATGGTGAGAAGCATGTGAGTGGTGAAGTTGTTGATAAGGAGAAAGGAGAGGAGAAGGCAGATCAGGCTCTGGAAATAGTGGCAAGAGACACTAGTGCTAATAAAGAAAAACAAATTGCTACCGAATCAGATGATTTTGGTAAAGGTTTGATTGACTTGAGCTCCCTATCTCCCATTTAACCACTAAAATTGGCAACTCTTGCGCAAACCAAAGCTAGTGAGGACTTGCTTAAGTCTCATTCTACTGACAAAGAGCTTGTTGTCTTCAAAATTTGATTCCCTTTAACATCTTTAAAATAATATGATTAAAATCAGTGCAGAAGAGACATCAAAGATAAGGAAATTCTCAAGACAACATATGACAAGGTTTGATTGAACCTTCTACACTTCGGACTTACTCAGAGCCCAGGTGGGTATACCTTTGTGAATTGAATTCACACTTTCAAACATAAACCCACAGCAATCCAGTCCAGAAAATCAGTGGATCTATTCACCTTGAAATCAACTGAAAACAAAGAAAGGAAATTATACTCAAATTTAGCATTTCGATCAACAAAACATGCAATAAACCACTTCAATCAATACCAGTGCCTTATCCAAGGTCACAGAGTCATCTAAACTCAACTGATACTCCTCAAACAAAACATCTTTATGCATCCCGTTGGCTTGGTTTCTATGAGTCCTTGTATATGCCTGACACCTACAAGAATTTATGCATTCCAAATTAAGCTATGATCATCAAAATTCAAAGTCTCTTCCAAAGAGTTCACTGGTATGAGTGATCCCCGCATCTTTAATTTCCCTCCTAAAGAGAAAAGCTAACAAACACTCCTACTAAAATTGCTTTGCAATTCCATTCAAACAGAACAACCCTAGATTATTCAGAATGAAAATAGTAAACAAATTTGTAAACACACTTGAAGACAACACAAAGCTTCACTCAAGACCGATGGTCTGTATATTGATATTTAGTTCAAGAAATATTACAAGAAATTTTGAGTATTCTCCATTAGACTTAGAAAAGCTCAGATAAATTTCTGCAGCGTTTTCTTACAATTCTTTGCGATCCCCCTTCATCTAGTCCAGGTATCCATTTATAACAACATGGATGCACAAAGCTTCAGACTTCTCGAGGAGAGTTTGTTACAATCATTTCTTTCAAAAATAAAGAGGTTACAAGCTTTTCACAAAAATAGTTACAAGCTCTTTTCGGCCTCTACAGTTTCTTCAACAAGCTGTTTAGTTGCAACCTCTTCTACCTTTTCAGGGGCGCTCTCCAACTGTTTTGGATCATGGGTGTCATATTTAGTTGTCCACTCACCATACACCTCTTCTGTCGGCCATGAGAAATTAATCACTTTATCTTTAGTTTTAGTCAACCTTTTCCAAGAATTTCTCATTTTGTTGAATTCTGAATTAAGAAAACCATAATGTGACTTAATTTTCTCTATCTCTTGTATTGTCAAAACAAAGAAAGAAGCATCATCTAGATCAATAATTCCTTTAACTCTCACTGACAATTTAGCTTCTATCTCCTTAAGCCACATTTGTTTGTCCTTTAATTGATCCGGGCTAGCAAAAACTAATGGAAGCAACTCAAAAACTTGATCAGTGTACTCCTTTTTGCACAAATTTACCTTCCTATCAACATTATCCACTTCTGTTGCTAATTGTACTAAGACTTTAGCGACATCAGAAGTGGATTTGATGACCGGATTGGCCCTTGCTTCATCACAGGATACACACATAAACTCTAAATCTTGCTCCCTAGGCCTCCATTTGTGAAAAATAGGTGTCAAAATGGCCTTGTCTCTCCTGAGCTCATTCCATATATCCATAATTTTACCTACATTGTTGTAGAGCAATGAGGCATTTATTGTATCTACAAAACTAGAAATTGCAGCTCTTACTCTCTCCTCATACTTCTTTGCATATAAGGCCTGAGCTTGTTTCAACTTTTCTAATTCTTGAGGAGTAATTTCAACCATTTGAGAGCTAGAGGGTGCTGGAGATGGTGGAAACTCAATGATAGGGCTGGTAGGTGGAGGTCTTGTAGGAGAAGAGGAGATCATCAATGTTGAAGACTCACCTTGATGGTATTGTCCAGTCAACTAGCTCTGCAGCTTGGCAATGATGCTATCCTTGCCTCTTACCTCCTCCTTGGCATTGTTATAGGCCTTCAAAACTATTTCCAACTTAACCTGGAGGGCCTCTTTCTCTTTGGCTTCCTTCTCTGCTACTGCAACACTAAATTTTGCAGTCTCTAACACAGTGCTAGCAGCCTCCACTACACCTGTACTCTGCACTCTCTTCACCGTCATCCCACCAAGGTAACTTGACCCTAGGGTGTCTTTGCTTTTCTTACTCTCATTTCTCTTGAGAGCCCACATGATGAGTGTAGCCTTATCCTTATTGAAAGTAATCCCGTCCATGGGTTTAGTCTCTTTTCTCACTGCATCTAGAACCAGGGCATCTGCTATATCCCATTCGGGTAAAATAAGCACTCCAGCTTGTGCTACCATATCTCTTCCCTGCTCAGGGGTGATGGTTTTGAATTCTTCCATCATCTCTTGCTTTATTTCCTCTTCTACTAGGACTGGATCTTTATTGGGCTGCTCAGCCTTTCTGTTTTCACATCTAGCATTATATTTATCTATGTGTTGTTTCTATATAAACTGCATAAATGCTTCTGATGTGACAAAATTGTTATCAGCTAAGAAGGCATTACTTGCCTGCTTTATCTTAGGATCCCACTCCTAGCCTTTGATTTCAGTGGTAGTGATATCCATTTCAGCAATGGGTTTTTCTGGCATTCCTTCCTCCACTTCATCATAAGTGTAGGCAATTTCCCCTGGGCTACCTAACTCTAGGAGTTGCTCAGTTGTTGCTTGCTCATTTCCTATATGGATAGGGGATTGGGATGGGGAATACAAAGGTGTATCTGATTGTACTTCTTTCCCCACCCTTTGCTTCCTTGGGCTTTCTTGGATGTCAATTACATCTTGTATCTTCCTCTTTCCTTTGGAGGTAGAGGGCTCCCCTGTTGTAGGCATCAACACACTATAACTAGATTTCTTATGTAGTGTATAATCACCAGGAGGGATTGCTTTGTTGGAAGCTGACCTACTTAGGATCATTCTTGCCTTCTCAGGGTTGCTTTTGATTACAGCTTCCCTCTTCTCCTTCAAGGTCTGCATCACATCTTCAAAACATACAATCAAAAACTTTATTTTCTCCTCCAGAGGGAAAAAGTAAGACTATGGGTCATAGCTAGCATCAAGCTGATGCACAAAATCCAACACTTTCTTGTAAGCCACCCACTTCTCTTTCCTTAGCTCCTACTCATCTAGATCAAACTCATTTCTGATGAGGTCTTTAGGAAACTAGAATTGATGAGGCCTACCTCTACATGCTACCTTCTTTCTAAACATACCGTTGAAGAAGTCTTCTAGACCAGCACACCTAGACACTGCAGTGGACAAATGATAAGGCTTGAGGAAATCCTGAAAGCAATTCCAGCCTCCCTTTGTTATTACAAATTGGTGGGCTATGGTAGCTGCAGGGAAAATAGTCCCTTTACCCCTGCCTGTCAACTTTGCCTCTTGTAAGCCACCAATTTGTCTAAGGATCTCTGCGATTCCCACTTTGAGAGGGACCTGGTAAGGTAGCAAAAATGGGGTGCCTCTAAAACCAAACACTCTGTAAACTGTGGAGACTAGATACAAATAAATGTCACCCCAGTTATCAACAATTTTTATGTTCTCTATGAATTCTTTTGGTCTTATGAATTCCAGAAGAACTTTGGGGATTCTTGGGTTCTCAGAGCATAGGAGAATCCTTCTTTTGGATGCAAAATATTTATCAAACTCAAAAAAACTAGCATCCTCTCTATCCCATGACAACATAGTACTCCATAATTGTACCGGCATTTTTTCTCCTTCTTTCTCCTTAACAAGGTCTAGTCCACTGGTGAAGTAATCACCACCTTTGAAGAGAAAAAGATGCATCAGGAGTGAGTACCATCTGAAAGGCCTATCCACCTTTCCATTCTTGATTCCTATTAACCCTCCATGAATAGCATCTGCAATGAAAGAGGCATAATCAAATGTAACTGCGAGAGAAGGATTCAAAATCTGAGCAATCATTAACAAGTAATGATTCTACATATTTGCTTCAGCATCTTCTCCCAAAACGTGGCAAAGTGCCCAATACATTCCTTTAGCCCTCAGGGTGAACATACTTAGTGAAAAGGGCTCTTGTGTGTTGGGTCCTACAACTATTAACCCTCCTATCTTCACAAAAAACTCCTTGAGAGGCCCGTTCCTGAGATGACTCCTCTGTGCACCATAAATTTGGGCTAATGCTATGAAATTTATAGGTTCTAGAAAATTGGTGAGCTCATTAAGCCCAAAAGCTTTCCTGAATTCTTCAGCATTAATCTCAACAAGGGTTTTCCCATTTATATCTCGAATGCTTCTTGTGACTCGATCATAGTTGAGCGCAATTTGGGTCAACAAATCTATGTCCATAAATACCCCTGGGACTACTAATTTCCCGACATCTAATTCCCAGATACTATTTTGCGGGACAGGAGAATTTCTCATTCTGAATCCAACTTTAAACAACCCCAACCCGGACAATCCAACCCGTGGGTCTCTCAACCAGTTACCCTTGTCATATAGTCCTTCTCCTATCTTTAAACGGGGAGCCTTGGGCACTAATTCTTTTGCCTTTGATGCCTGATTAGTTGACAACGTCAACTGTTCTAAAAAAACATCACAGACACTCCTTTCTGAATAGTTAACTTTGCTAGAAAATTCTCTTTTAGGAGCCATTTTGAAAACGTAAGAAATGAATACCACTCTTAAACATTTCTGTGATGAATCAATTATCTTATCTAAAACACTACACAAGAATTGCTACATAAGAATACGAGAGAACATGTTCTTCGCTTGAAGGAATTTGCTCTGCAACTGAACTGACTTGCTCTGTACCTGAAGAAAATAACTCTGCATCTGCTCTTCTGCAAAATTCTTTAAAAGATATCTTCACCCGGTTGATAGGAAATCAAATATTGTACTCAGGGCCTTAACTATAACATTGATTCCGCATGCTTCGACCGTCCCTTCAAAATTGAATTCATATGAGAATTCATATTTTTCGCTCCAATGGGTCACAATGTTCCTACAAGTGTTTCATTTTATTGTTTCGCAACTTTGTGAAGCATAACTATCGGGCAACTTGGTCCTGTAAAATAGCACCAACCATCTGATCAAAAGAAACTTGATCGATCATTAGATTAACTAACAACTTTGGCTCCATGCTGGGTCCCACTTCTTTATTGGCTACATGATACCACACGGTACCCAACCATTGGCTTTAAAATTTCCTTCGCATTCAACTTAATGCTAGTCGTGTGTCTTTCCTTTATACCGTCGGTTCCACCTTGGCGGTCCCACAAGTTTCTTCTAAGACCACGTGTCACCGGACACGTGGATGGCTCTCATTCACTCTCGCTATTTCGTGGGGTATAAAGAATGAGCACCTTACCCTTGCGAAATAGCACGGGCCATCAAATCATCTTTTAAGTTGATTAGCATTTAACCATTTGAAAAGGCTTTTGGGAGGGGTGTGCCCGCTGACTCACTATGAACACCTGGCATCCAGTCATCTGCAGCGCTGACATGTCACTTTTTTATTTGCCGAGAGAAAGCCACTAGGCCACAATTTATTCTTGACAGCTATACCCACCAAGTCATCTCCTGACTGCGACCTGACTCACCTCTGGGGCCCGCCTTTTAGCCTTTAATCTTGACCTGCTGACTGTTGTGACTTGTGTCACATGCTGCCATTCTACTCGCTATCATCAACCAGCTGGACCGTCTATGTGGCATGCCATGTCATTTTCACAACTTTGCTGATTTTAAATTACATGCAACTTCACCTAGTGAAATAACGCGAGCCGTGGATCCACCCGCGAGATGCGCACTAGTTACTGGGCTTGACATCTTTAGGAGAAAAACATATGAGGCATAAATTTTTTGATTAATTAAAATGACTGCCTAGGCAAACAACAAGGGGGAACACTTCCTACGACCCCATGACCCATTACTTAACTGAATAAAGTAACAAATTATTAGAAACCAGAGGGTTCAAAACAAACACAAGAGGATCTAAAATCAAAAACCCTTAAACCCTTGAGGTCTAGAACAAAGCTGAAGCATTGAAACTACACCCTATTCAAAATTTCAACAAACCATAGCCAACCATGGGAAAAGAATAGCCCATTTTTAATCAGTGATAACAGTGGCTCTGACTGGGGATTGTTGATCACAAGGTCAAGACAAGAAAACTCAAAAACTCTAGAGAAATAGACCAAACCACAGACCAAAACAGAAAGACAGGAAAGGAATAGAATATGTACAAACAAAGGACCTACCGTGCATGGACATTAAGAGAAATAATGCTTTAGGAATTGTCCATGCACTGGAAATTCCTGCATTTCATCATCCATATTCTTCAAGAAATATGAATCCTTGCCATTTAAGTCACAAACCACAAAAGGGCCAATCCATAGTGATTCAAATTTCTTATGCTTTCCCTTATCCTGTCCTTTAGCATTCCACTGAAGAACCATGTCATCAATTTGAAACTTCCTTAGTGATGTCCTTTTATCAAAAAGATACTTTGAGTGCAACTAGATCTTTTGATTTTTCTTATGGACAGAAGTCCTAAGCTCCTCCATTTCTACAATTTGGATCATTCTATTTTCCATTGGTTCAGATACCTCCATGTCCTTATTTTGCAAAAAATTATACACTGGAAGAAGGTTATTTACCGACAATCTGGCTTGGGCACCATAAACTAATTCAAAAGGTGACATTCCAATGGATTTCTTAACTATTATTCTATCTGCCCACAGAGCTAACTTAAGCTTTTAATCCTAGGATCTTTTATTCTCTTCTAGGATTTTCTTGATGATATTCAACAAGCTTTTATTGCTGGATTCTGCTTGTCCATTCCCTTGAGGGTGATAAGGTGAAGAGTATGACATGAGTATACCATGACTAGTACAAAAGCCTACAAATTCTTCTGATCTAAAACACATGGCATTATCCATTACCAATTTTGCAGGTGTTCCAAATCTAGTTACAATATTATCCATCGGGAAATCAATGACAACTTTACTAGTAGCTCTTCTTGTAGGGATGGCTTCTATCCATTTGGTGAAATAATCAGTGGCCACTATGATCCATCCATGACCTCTCCCTGACTTCTCAACAATTTCTCCAATAAAATCAATGCCCCACTGGACAAAAGGAGCTTCTACAGAGACTAGATTTCGGGGTAAGGCTCCTTCATACTTGAGCTTGGATGAGAATCTTTGACATGGGTCACATCTCCGAACATATGCATGGGTATCTTTAAATAAGGTGGGCCAATAATACCTAGCCCGAATTATCTTACTAATAGTAGTCTTAGCAGAATAGTGACCTCCACATACTCCATCATGCATTTCAGTCAACACCTATTTAGCTTGAAATTCATCCAAACACATTAGTAACTCTCCATCTCTTTTCCTCTAGAAAAGATCACCCTGAATGAGCACATATTTTTGGGACTTGAGTTTCAGAGTTCTTTTCTGATTGTATGTCATTTCTTCTGGGAGTGTATCACCTCTCAAAATTTGGATTATCTCTGTGTACCAGGGTTGCCTCTCAATACTAGTGACCAAAGCATCTCTAACCTCAACATTGTGTATTTCTACATTCATGAGATTCGACTCAGTCATGAGCTTAGCCAAACCTAAACCTCTCACCAATTTGGTGATCTTTATCTCCAAGTTGAATTCCTGAATTCTATTAATCCATCTGCATCTCTTCCCAGTAACCTCAGATTGAGACAAAATATCTTTAACTGCAGCATGTGGGACATAGGTAATGATATTTGCATTCACTAAATATGGTCTAAAATCCTTAATAGCTTTAACTAGGGCATAAGCTTGTTTCTCCATGGTTTCATATTTTAGTTCTGCAGCCTGCAAAGACTTACTATAGAAGGCTATGGGATGTTCCTATCCTTCATTGTCCTTTTGTAGTAATACTACAGCCACCGTATGATATGAAGCAAAAGAAAATAGAGAAAAAGGCTTACTATAATCAGGATATTTCAACACTGGTGCCTCCTGGATTGCCTTCTTAATCTCAGCAAAAGATTTTGAAGCTTCTTGATCCCAATAAAATTTGACGATAGGCTTCACTAACTCTGCGAAGTTTGCAATGAATCTCCTGACAAAATTTACTTTACCTAAGAAAGATTGGATACCTTTCACATTTTTAGGTTCAGACACCTTATTGATTGCTTCAATTCTCTCAGGGTATATTCTTACCCCCTCCTTGGAAACTATGTGTCCCAGTAGCTTTCCCTCACTGACCCCAAAATGACATTTCTTGGGATTTAGTGATACACCAAATTCCAAGGCTTTATTGAACACCTTCTCTAAATGTCCACAATGATCATCAACTTTCTTAGAGAAACAAGTTAGATCATCTTGATAAACCACCATGACAATGTTTATGAATTCTTTGAAAGCTACATCCATAGCTCTCTGAAATGTAGCTCCTGCATTTTTTAATCCAAATGACATTCTCACATATACATAAGTTCCCCATGGAGTGGTGAAAGTTGTCTTAAACTGTTCAAACTCCTTTACCAACACTTGATTATATCCTAAGAAACCATCCATCATGGATAAAAGATCACATCCTGTCACTCTTTGTAGCATGGCTTCCATATTTGGGGATGAGTAGTTATCTTTCGAGGAAGCAACATTTAGATTCCTAAAATCTACACACAATCTGATGTCTCCATTCTTCTTCCTTACTGGGACCAAATTAGAGACCCATGAAGAATGGCTTATTGGTTTGATAATCCCCCCTTCTCTCAATTTGGTCAACTCTTGTTGCATTTTAGTTTCTAACAAGGGATTGATAGGCCTCTGTTTTTGTCTGAAAGGCTTAGCATCTAGAAGTAAAGGAACTTCATGCTGAAAAAGATATTGTCTATATGCCTTTAGGTCTTCATAAGACCAAGCAAAGACATGCTTATACCTTTTCAATAAATTAATAAGGTTAGTCCTAACATGAGGGGGAATTTCTTTATAATATATACCAACTTAGGGGATGATTTTGTCCCCAGGTTTACCTCCTCTAACTCTTCCAACTTGGTGGTAGATTGCTGATGTAAATGACTATCATTATAACTAAACATGCTCTCCAGCTCCACCAACCCTTTAGGTATTTCATTGGTTTCCAACTGGACCACATCATTTCCTAACACTGTCTCTTTGTTGTCTACCACTTCCACCAATGCATTGCAATCAATTTTTTGTCCATCATAATCATCAACACATTGGATAAACCTAAGAATGTCTTCATCATCAACAAAAACTTGCCAATTGTACACATTATCAGGAATAGTAGGCCTAGATTTTATTTCCACAATGGAAATACCGGTTAGCATTGCATCATCATTTTTCAAAGCAACATTAGCTAGGAAATCTGCCATAATATTTTTGGCTCGCTCTATCCAATTAATAGAAAATGCATCAAAATGCTCAATAACATCCCAAACAGCATGCTTATACTGCTTTAATCTATCATTCTTGGATGCATATTTAGATCTCACCTGAGAAACAACCAATTCTGAATCCCCCATTACTTTCAACAGTTGGATTCCATGCCTTTTTGCAACCTCAAGTCCTAGTAATAGGGCTTCATACTCTGCATTATTATTTGTGCACTGGAATGCCAATAAAAATGAGTATTTAAAAGTTATGCCTAACGGAGACACAAAAAGAACCCCTGCTCCAGATCCCTCTTTGGAGCAAGCTCCATCAAAATACATCTGCCACAACCCATACTATTGTGCTTGTAGCTCAACCACAATAGGGTCAGTATTCTTCAATTGAGGTGAAATTGGTTGAAGTCTAAAGTTATCTAAATCTACATCGATCATACAATTAAGCATACTAGGGTCTACATTTTCAATTACCCTAGGAGCTCGTGGCTCTCTATATAATTTGACCTGATTTCCGCTAATAGGAATGGTAGCATAAGATAAGTCCAGTTGAACATTTCCCCCTACTGCTGCTACCCACTGCCTGGAAAGTAACATACCATAGTGGGGTTTAGTGTCAATAACAATAACATCCATTTTGTAAGTGGCTTTAGGGAATGCTGCTATTTTTTACTTCTACATCTTTCATTGTACCTATCACAGGTACTTCTCTATTATCCATGGCATAGCATTTCCCATACACAGTGGTTACTAATAACCCTAATTCTTTCATAACACCATAGGGCATTACATTAGTAGTGGCTCCTAAATCTATCATGCAGTTTTTAATCAACCAGTTATTGACTAACAAGGTAACATAGAAGGGATCTACCTGAGAAGGCTCCTGAGTGATAGTGGTTCCAACATAAACCTCTGGGGTTTGGAACTCTTGATCCTTTCCAACTTTAGCTAAACCGGTGGGTAATACTGTGTCACTATCAGATATACTAGAGAATAAAGACAAAGCTACATCCTTATGTTCTTTAATCTTTAGCAATTCTACTAATGGAACAGTGACCTTCATTTGAGTTAAAGCTTGGGCCATATCAAATGTAGAAATATTGCATTTTTTAGTATTAACCCTAACTTTTTTTGTTTTGAATTGACTTGCCCTTTTCACTGTCTCTGCTCCTTATACATCACCAACATTTTTATCATCTTTGCCTTTATGTACATCCTTAACTTGTTCCCCCTTTTCTTGACCGACCTTAGGAACAGTAGTAGCACTACTTGATGCCCCCCTTTTTGTAACTTCCTTTACAAACATAGAACCCGACTCACCCTGATCAGTGTCTCTCTTAGTGCTTCTCAGATTATAGTTATGTTTTGCTTTGGCAATTGCAGCCTTAGTGAGATTTCTAACTTCTTCCTCACTAGGCCTCCTAAGATGAACCTCTTCATCTTCAATTGTCACCACATTCAATGTAGGATGCCAACCTAGGACTAACTATCCTTGCACTAGCTTTTCACTATCTAGCACATCACTGTATTCACTTTGCATGGATTCCTCATCACTTTCTACGATGGTTTCAAACATATTAATGTCAAGTTCTGACCTTCTGGTCTCATAGATTCTTCAAGAGCTTGAGCCACTGCACACTGATGAGGAGAATGTGGTCCATCACAAGCAATACACCAAGGAGTATTTTCTATATTGTGAATAGTTTTCCCTTTCAAAGGATCTGGTGTGTCTTGACTTTGGGTAATTTTGGGCTTCTCAATTTGGGGTTTACCATCCTTCCAATTGGTATTATATGGCATATCATGTAATCTAGGGGGTCTATCTTGCCAGTTATAATGAGGTTTATCATTTTTATTAACCTTGGCAGTCAAATCTTTCATAGCAGTAACCAATTTCTCTATTTTATCATCCTCTTTAGCAACTTTATTAGGTTGTTGTTTGGTTTCTTTCCATAATCTACCATCTGTCCTTCTTCCTAATTTTCCAGATGCTTTTCTGTTACTTTCTACATTTATGGCAATTCTAAAAGCATCTCTCAAGTTATGGGGATTTTTATCTCTCGAGATATAGGCCATTTTGGAATCAAATGCATTGTAATATGTATTGAGACACACGTTATCATCTAGTCTCATCACTTGATACAATCTGTGAATGGCTTTCTGGAATCTGGCATTGAAATCAGTGACCATTTCATTTTCATATTTTCTAATATTGTTGAACTCATTTAGCATGAAACTCACATTAGTCTTGTCACCATACTGCTCTTGTAAGCAATTTTTAAAATCTTCCCATGAACCTATGCTATTGACTGGAAGACCTCTGTACCAATCTCTTGCATCATCAACCAGGGATTGAACAAATAGTTTCATAATAACATCTTCATCTACTATCTCATAATCATTTATTAGATCCCCAAAAGATTTCAGATGTTTCTCAGCAGTAATTGCATTGTTCCCAGCAAATTTATGGAGTCTGTCTCTTAACTCAGTGGGAACATGATTTGGATATCCCGAGATCCCATCAAAGAACAATTGTCTATATTGTTCTAGGTTGATTGGTCTTCTTTGAAAAAGGGTAATAGCACTATTATTTCCCATGGTCATTTTAGCTTTTGGGATTGGAGATTGAGGTGCTTGGGTGTACTATTTATTCACAGGTATTTGGCTTACTGAGGTAATATTAGCTTGTACTGCAGGTTGAGTATTAACCTGAGGAAAGGAAATGTGTTGGGGATTAGGCTTGCTAAGATCTTCTGATGGGAATGTAATAGGGGGAGCCTTTAAGTAATTAATCTTTCTTTTTACATCCTGATTCGCTGCTTCTAACTCAGCCTTTTCCAGTTCCATTTGGAGATCCTCCTTTTCCTTCCTCATCCTTTCAATCTCACTCTCATGTCCTAGAATCCTATGAGAGATCTCTTCTGCAGTTTTAGATTCTATTCCATCATCTACCCATTTATGTTTTCCTTTATCTAGATTGGCTTTAGGAAATTGGGAGTCATTAAATACTTCCCTAGTTGGGTGGGCTACTAACTTACAAGCTTGTTTAGTTTTGGCGACTAGAATTTCTCTAATCACAGGGCCTTCCTCGTCACTTTTTTCTTTCTCTTTAGCAAGTACTTCAAGATCAGCTATCTATCTAAGAAGCCTATCTCTTTCCATTAGTTTGGCTTTAACTTCCTTCTCCTTATTTGCCTCCTTTTGGGCTCTTAAGGATATTAAATGATGGACTCTTCTATTTAAATCTTCAATCTCTTGAGACACTTTATCCTCATCAGGGAAGTTTTCTTCAGAGTCTGATGCATTAATTTGATCTATGTCAATCAGACTAATGTTCCCATCAATTGTCCTAGGAATAGAGTGCCTAATTGCATTTGAACTGGTTCTATCTTTTGCAGAAACACTAACATGAGATAGATCTTGATTTAAAATAGGTGCATCATTAATATTTCCAAACAATCCCGAATGGAAACCTAAAATATCATGCTCTGAATCTCTGGGAGATGAATTAGACTTTGCATAAACAGGTCGATCAGGCATCTTACCAGTACTATTTTTTTTCTGCACCCAGGTAGCATTTGATGGCTCATGCAACATAGATCTCTTCTGGCCTCTTCGTGACTGTTCTAGTAAACCTTCTTGCAAGGTTTCACGAGGATGTTTCTTCATGAATGATCTTGTGTTTTTTGCTCCTTGCATCTCGCTTGTCTTCCTTTTAGAAAAATTTGTATCTCACAAGGACTGGTTCAAAAGTAACAAAGTTACCACCCATAAAACTATGGGAATTATGAAAACAAGCAGTCTTATCCACAAACACACAACAATTTTCTATACAAGCCTCAACACATATCTGTGTTTATATCTTTATTGTAACTCTCCCTAGCAGAGTCACCACTTTTGTTGTCTTCAAAATCTGATTCCCTTTAACATCTTTAAAATAATATGATTAAACTCAGTGCAGAAGAGAAATCAAAGATAAGGAAATTCTCAAGACAACATATGACAAGGTTTGATTGAACCTTCTACACTTCGGACTTACTCAGAGCCCAGGTGGGTATACCTTTGTGAATTGAATTCACACTTTCAAACGTAAACCCACAGCAAACCAGTCCAGAAAACTAGTGGATCTATTCACCTTGAAATCAACTGAAAACAAAGAAAGGAAACTATACTCAAATTCAACATTTCAATCAACAAAACATGCAATAAACCACTTCAATCAATACCAGTTCTTTATCCAAGGTCACAGAGTCATCTAAACTCAGATAATACTCCTCAAACAAAACATCTTTATGCATCCCGTTGGCTTGGTTTCTATGAGCCCTTGTATATGCCTGACACCTACAAGAATTTATGCATTCCAAATTAAGCTATGATCATCAAAATTCAAAGTCTCTTCCAAAGAGTTTACTGGTATGAGTGATCCCCGCATCTTTAATTTCCCTCCTAAAGAGAAAAGCTAACGAACACTCCTACTAAAATTGCTTTGCAATTCCATTCAAATAGAACAACCCTGGATTATTCAGAATGAAACAAGTAAACAAATTTGTAAACACATTTGAAGACAACACAAAGCTTCACTCAAAACTGATGGTCTGTATATTGATATTTAGTTCAAGAAATATTACAAGAAATTTTGAGTATTCTCCATTAGACTTAGAAAAGCTCAGATAAATTTCTGCAGTGTTTTCTTACAATTCTTTGTGATCCCCCTTCCTCTAGTCCAGGTATCCATTTATAACAATATCGATGCACAAAGCTTCGGACTTCTCAAGACGATTTTGTTACAATCATTTCTTTCAAAATAAAGAGGTTACAAGCTTTTCACAAAAACAGTTACAAGCTCTTTTTAGCCTCTATAGTTTCTTCAACAAGCAGTTTAGTTGCAACCTCTTCTACCTTTTCAGGGGCGCTCTCCAACTATTTCGGATCATGGGTGGCATATTTAGTTGTCCAATCACCATACACCTCTTCTGTCGGCCATGAGAAATTAATCACTTTATCTTTAGTTTTAGTTAACCTTTTCCAAGAATTTCTCATTTTGTTGACTTCTGAATTAAGAAAACCATAATGTGACTTAATTTTCTCTATCTCTTGTATTGTCAAAACAAAGAAAGAAGCATCATCTAGATCAATAATTCCTTTAACTCTCACTGACAATTTAGCTTCTATCTCCTTAATCCTCATTCGTTTGTCCTTTAATTGATCCGGGCTAGCAAAAACTCCTAAGAGCAACTCAAAAACTTGATCAGTGTACTCCTTTTTGCAAAAAATTACCTTACTATCAACATTATCCACTTCTACTGCTAATTGTACTAAGACTTTAGTGACATCAGAAGTGGATTTGATGATGGGATTGGCCCTTGCTTCATCACAAGATACACACATAAACTCTAAATCTTGAGCCCGAGGCCTCCATTTGTCAAAAATAGGTGTCAAAATGGCCTTGTCTCTCCTGAGCTCATTCCATATATCCATAATTTTACCTACATTATTGTAGAGCAATGAGGCATTTATTGTATTTACAAAACTGGAAATTGTAGCTCTTACTCTCTCCTCATACTTATTTGCATATAAGGCCTGAGCCTATTTCAAGTTTTCTAATTCTTGAGGAGTAATTTCAACCATTTGAGAGCTGGAGGGTGTTGGAGATGGTGGAAACTCAATGATAGGGCTGGTAGGTGGAGGTCTTGCAGGAGAAGAGGAGATCATTAGTGTTGAAGACTCACCTTGATGGTATTGTCCTGTCAACTAGCTCTACAGCTTGGCAATGATTCTATCCTTACCTCTTACCTCCTCCTTGGCATTGTTATAGGCCTTCAAAACTATTTCCAACTTAACTTGGAGGGCCTCTTTCTCTTTGGCTTCCTTCTCTGCTAGTACAACACTAAATTTTGCAGTCTCTAACATAGTGCTAGCAGCCTCCACTACCCCTATACTCTACACTCTCTTCACTATCATCCCACCAAGGTATCTTGACCCTAGGGTGTCTTTACTTTTCTTACTCTCATTTCTCTTGAGAGACCACATGACAAGTGCAACATTATCCTTATTGAAAGTAATCCCCTCCATGGGTTTAGTCTCTTTTCTCACTACATCTGGAACCAGGGCATCTGCTATATCCCATTTGGGTAAAATAAGCACTCTAGCTTGTGCTACCATATCTCTTCCCTGCTCAGGGGTGATGGTTTTGAATTCTTCCATCATCTCTTGCTTTATTTCCTCTTCTACCAGGGCTGGATCTTTATTGGGATGCTCAGCCTTTCTCTTTTCACATCTAGCATTATATTTATATATGTGTTGTTTCCATATAAACTGCATAAATGCTTCTGATGTGACAAAATTGTTATCAGCTAAGAAGGCATTACTTGCCTGCTTTATCTCAGGATCCCACTCTTGGCCTTTGAGTTCAGTGGTAGTGATATCCATTTCAGCATCAATGGGTTCTTCTGGCATTCCTTCCTCCACTTCATCATAAGTGTAGGCAATTTCCCCTAGGCTACCTAACTATAGGAGTTGCTCAACTGCTGCTTGCTCATTTCCTTTATGGATAGGGGATTGGGATGGGGAATACAAAGGTGTATCTGATTGTACTTCTTTCCCCACCCTTTGCTTCCTTGGGCTTTCTTGGATGTCAATGACATCTTGTATCTTCCTCTTTCCTTTGGAGGTAGAGGGCTCCCCTGTTGTAGGCATCAGCACACTATAACTAAATTTCTTATGTAGTGTATAATCACTAGGAGGGATTGCTTTGCTAGAAGCTGACCTACTTAGGATCATTCTTGCCTTCTCAGGGTTGATTTTGATTACAACTTCCCTCTTCTCCTTCAAGGTCTGCATCACATCTTCAAAACAAACAATCAAAAACTTTATTTTCTCCTCCAGAGGGAAAAAGATAGAAAATGGGTCATAGCTGGCATCAACCTGATGCACAAAATCCAAGGATTTCTTTTAAGCCACCCACTTCTCTTTTCTTAGCTCCTGCTCATCTAGATCAAACTCATTTCTGATGAGGTCTTTAGGAAACTCGAATTGATGAGGCCTACCTCTGCATGCTACCTTCTTTCTAAACATAGCGTTGAAGAAGTCTTCTAGATCAACACACCTGGACACTGCAGTGGACAAATGATAAGGCTTGAGGAAATCCTCAAAGCAATTCCAGCCTCCCTTTGTTATTACAAATTGGTGGGCTATGGTAGCTGCAGGGAAAATAGTCCCTTTACCCCTGCCTGTCAACTCTGCCTCTTGTAAGCCACCAATTTGTCTAAGGATCTCTGTGATTCCCACTTTGAGAGGGACCTGGTAAGGTAGCAAAAATAGGGTGCCTCTGAAACCAAACACTTTGAAAACTATGGAGACTAGATACAAATAAATGTCACCCCAGTTATGAACAATTTTTATTTTCTCTACGAATTCTTTTGGTGTTATGAATTCCAAAAGAACTTTGGGGATTCTTGGGTTCTTAGAGCAGAGGAGAGTCCTTATTTTGGATGCAAAATATTTATCAAACTTCAAAAAACTAGCATCCTCTCTATCCCATGACAACACAATACTCCATAATTGTACCGGCATTTTTTCTCCTTCTTTCTCCTTAACAAGGTCTAGTCCACTGGTGAAGTAATCACCACCTTTGAAGAGAAAAAGATGCATCAAGAGTGAGTACCATCTGAAAGGCCTATCCACCTTTCCATTCTTGATTCCTATTAACCCTCCATGAATAGCATTAGCAATGAAAGAGGCATAATCAAAGGTAATTGCGAGAGAAGGATTCAAAATCTGAGCAATCCTTAAGAAGTAATGATTTGGCATATTTGCTTCAACATCTTCTCCCAAAATTTGGCAAAGTGCCCAATACTTTCCTTTAGCCCTCAGGGTGAACATACTTAGTGAAAAGGGCTCTTGTGTGTTGGGTCCTACAACTATTAACCCTCCTATCTTCACAAAAAACTCTTTGAGAGGCCCGTTCCTAAGATGACTCCTCTGTGCACCATAAATTTGGGCTAATGCTGTGAAATTTATAGGTTCTAGAAAATTGGTGAACTCATTAAGCCCAAAAGCTTTCCTGAATTCTTCAACATTAATCTCAACAATGGTTTTCCCATTTATATCCCGAATGCTTCTTATGACTGGATCATAGTTGAGTGCAATTTGGGTCAATAGATCTATGTCCATAAATACCCCTGGGACTATTAATTTCCCGACATCTAATTCCCAGATACTGTTTTGCGGGGCAGGAGAATTTTTCATTCCAAATCCAACTTTAAACAACCCCAACCCAGACAATCCAACCTGTGGGTCTCTCAACCAGTTACCCTTGTCATATAGTCCTTCTCCTATCTTTAAACGGGGAGCCTTGGGCACTAATTCTCTTGCCTTTGATGCCTGATTAGTTGACAACATCAACTATTCTAAAAAATCATCATAGACACTCCTTTCTGAATAGTTAACTTTGCTAGAAAATTCTCTTTTAGGAGCCATTTTGAAAATGTATGAAATGAATACCACCCTTAAACAATTCTGTGACGAATCAATTATCTTATCTAAAACACTACAAAGGAATTGCTACATAGGAATACGAGAGAACCTGTTCTTCGCTTGAACGAATTTGCTCTACAACTGAAATGACTTGCTCTGTACCTGAAGAAAATAACTCTGCATCTGCTCTTCTACAAAATTATTTAAAAGATATCTTCACCCGGTTGATAGGAAATCAAATATTGTACTCATGGCCTTAACTACAACATTGATTCTGCATGCTTCGGTCATCCCTTCAAAATTGAATTCATATGAGAACTCATATTTTTCACTCCGACGGGTCACAACGTTCCTGGAAGGCTTTCATTTTTCTCTTTCGCAACTTCGCAAAGCATAACTATCGGGCAGCTTGGTCCTACGAAATAGCGCCGACCGTTTGATCAAAAGAAACTTGATCGATCGTTAGATTAACTAACAGCTTTAGCTCTGTGCTGGGTCCTGCTTCTTTATTGGCTACATGATACCACGTGGTGCCCAACCATTGGCTTTGAAATTTCCTTTGCATTCGACTTAACACTGGCCGTGTGTCTTTCCTTTATACCACCGGTTCCACCTTAGCGGGCCCACAAATTTCTTCTAAGACCACATGTCACCGGACACGTGGACGGCTCTCATTCACTCTCACTATTTCATGGGGTATAAAGAAGGAGCACCTTACCCTTGCGAAATAGCACAGGCCGTCAGATCATCTTTTAAGTTGATCATCATTTAACCGTCTGAAAAGGCTTTCGGGAGGGGTGGGCCTGCTGACTCACTGTGAACACCTGGCATCCAGCCATCTGCAGCGCTAACATGTCACTTTTTTATTTGCTGAGAGAAAGCCACTAGGCCACAATTTATTCTTGACAGCTATACCCGCTAGGTCATCTCCTGACTGCGACCTGACTCACCTCTGGGGCCTGCCTTTTAGCCTTTAATCCTGACCCGCTGACTGTTGTGACTTGTGCCACGTGCCGCCATTCTATGCGCTATCATCAACCAGCTGGACCATCTATGTGGCATGCCATGTCATTTTCGCAACTTCGCCTAGCAAAATAACGCGAGCCATGAATCCACTCGTGAGATGCACACTAGTTACTGGGCCCGACATCTTTAGGAGAAAAACATATGAGGCATAATTTTTTTGATTAATTAACATGACCGCCTAGGCAAACAACAAGGGGGAACACTTCCTACGACCCCATGACCCATTACTTAACTGAATAAAGTAACGAAAGATTAGAAACCAGAGGGTTCAAAACAAACACAAGAGGATCTAACATAAAAAACCCTTAAACCCTTGAGGTCTAGAACAAAGCTCAAGCATTTGAAACTACACCCTATTCAAAATTTCAACAAACCATAGCCAACCATGGGAAAAGAATAGCCCATTTTTAATCAATGATAACAGAGCTAATATCATTAGTAGGAGACTTGTTGGAGAAAATCATGCCATCTTTCAAACTGGATTCATTTGATCACTCCAGTAAGCTCAAAGGTTTGTTGAATGTTGTAGGTTCCCATTTTGAGTCCTTGGAGAAGGCTACATACACTAAAATTTTGAATCAATTCAATGCTATGAGACTAAGACAATTTTTGAAGATGATCGAGTTAGTTTAGTGATTGATATGAAAAGTATTCAGGATTCTCTTGATGAAGGTGGTAATATATACAAGTCATGTCTAGTTTTGTCGAAGTTCACTATGGATATTGACAAGAAAATAATGGAATGTGAAGGAAAACTAGTGAACATATCACAATCATGCACACCCCAATCTATCTCAGCTAGCAGTTTTGAACCCCAAGTTTTGAGTCTATTAGACAAGATTAAAAGTTTAAATCAAGAGAAGGAAAGAGTTTTGGGTAGGGTGTCAGAAGTGAGAAGTCTTATTACGACCCGGATAGATTCTTTGATGACTAGCATGTAGGATGCTAAGGATGCACTGGATAAGCTTGCTCCGCCAAATAGAAGGGGAGCAAAGATACATGCTTACCTTTTCAGTGAGATGATAAGAATTTTGGAGAGCTTAAAGAAGGCATGGGATAATCATTTGTTGGCCCTTAGGACAATTTTTGCAAACATATTCAAATTTTTGTGAGCAGTTGTACATATCTATGCATATAGATTTTTGCAAATTCCTATCTTTGGCATTGTTGTCAAAGTGGGAGAGAGCGGAGTGAAAAAAGGTGCTATTTCTTAGGAGGAGTTTGACATTTTTAATTTCTACAGTTTTGAGCGTACAGTTCATTTTTCACAGTGTTGTCATCAATGCCAAAGGGGGAGATTGTTGGCAAGAGACACTGTTCCAATTATAATTGATGCATGCGAAATGCTTAGGGGTTGTAATTGATGGAAACTCAATTTGGTAATCACATCCAATGTATATAGATTTGATTTACCAAAAGTCATTTGGTACGTGGGAATAAGTTTGGAAGGTGGAACACAGTAATGGGTAGAGCATGAGATCATGGTATATAGCTTGACATTTGTATTGTAATTTTGGTTGTAGTGATTAAGGAAGTTGACTCAAGGTTTGAGATAGATTATATCTTGATCCTAATATCTGGCGTTGAATTGTGTGAAAGTTTAGAGCTCCGATATCTGATAATTTAGTAAGGGCAGAGCTATTTTGGTGCAACGTATGTTGTGGATTTGATGGGTTGATTTTGGTGATCAGCTGTGTGTTCAAGGTGATTGGGTCAACTTATGGGAAGATAATTATCATTGTGTTTTGGTTCGTATTTAGATATATGATTGGATTGATCCAACTTGGTGATACACATTTCATGTTGTGTGTTATGTAGTTTTTAGAAGCCGACTTAGTAAATGAGTATTTTTGTTGGTGCAAATTTATAAGATTGATCTGGATGATCATTTTGATGTATGTTGTGAGTGAAGAGAGTCTGTATGAGTAAATTTGTGAGTTTGGTGAATGTGATTGAAGGTTTTGGTGGTTTGGTGAGTGACATAGTAGGAAAATAGAGCAGAGTGACAGATCAAGTGTAGGAGACAATTTGAGCCTAACCGAAACTGTATTCTAACATAGTTAGATGTTATACTTCAGTTTATTCATCGTTGTAATCATTTTGTATTACCTTATAAGGTAGTGAGCTTGCATTAGGTTGTACCTCTTTTTGTAATTGAGAGGTAACATAATAATATTGTGTGTTCAAATCCCACCATGGTTTTTCCCTTTCCATGTTTCCACATAAAAATCTTGGTGTTATGGTTGTTTGGTTATTTACTTTAAGTTTCTACATTTCACTTTCTTTCTTGTGCATCTAATGGTTTAAGAATCAGCTTGATAAGTTTGCAAATTATATAACTTTGATTCTCCCCCCTCTCAGTGTTCATTGATTCCAACAGTGTCCTATGTGAGATCCAGTATCCTTAGCTAGAGACATCTTGTTAGGTTTTACGTGGTTTTAGGTATATATATTTTATTTAATTTTATTGTTGGTTTGATGTTGTATAGTTGAGGTGAATAATAAATTATAATGTATAATCCTATGTTTGAATGATTAATTATGTGGGGTATATTAAATAGGTCTCATATTATATTATTTATGTTACCTCTTATTTATACTATTTTGAGGATAATACTTTATACCATTCTCATTATGTGGAAATGATTTATTATTTAATTAATTATTTATGGTATTTTATATGTATTATGGGAGATATTATTGGTAATTGAGTATAAATTATATTATTTGAGCACTTATGTTTATTTGTGAATTTAATTATTGATTTTATTGGTTATTTGGAGTTGAATTTGGTAATTATTATTTAATTTCCCTTTTTCTTTCAAATGGGGTTGTGGAGTGATTTTTGTGTTTCCATGGGAAGTTGCTAATTGAATTATCATGCAAGAGGTAAAGATGTTTTGGGGATTTTGCATGTATTTTTGAGGATTTTTGTATGAAGGTGGTTTTGTATTCAATGACTGGAAAAGGAGTTTTGAGTTTGATTTCAGAAGGGGTTTTTGGTTTGGATGGGTATGGTTTTCAAAGATTTTTTCATGGAGATGGTTTTGGGGTGCTCTTGTTTTAAAACATTAGAGATTGTGGAATGGTGTGTTGAAGGCCCAAAATTTTGGGTTCGAAGATTATCTTTTGGAATTCTGGTTAAGATTTCTTGTGTGTGCTTGGGAGTGGTTGAGGAGTTGTTTTCGACTGCTTTTAGCTATGGTTGCATTGGAAGAAGTTGATTTTGTTGTGGCTTGTCCATCATGAAAAGGTCTATTCATGTGGAGACATCCTTCTTCTCAATTCATTTTCCAATTCATCTTTTTACCAAGTTGGTGGTGTTTGAATCTCTTTTATTTATTTGTTTGTTTGTGTATTTTTATTTCAAAGGAGAAATGATTGTTTGTAGAGTGTTTGCATGTTGCCTTTAAAGTTTAGGAAAGAATTCAGTTTCATTATAAATTATTTGATATAAAGATATTTTTGTTTTGCTTAATTTTCTTAATGTATGTACTTTTGTGGATCTAGTTTGCTTATAGAGTTTGTTAATACTATTTTTGAGTATAAAATACCCTTGTTTCTTTTGGGTGTGAACTGGATTTGTGTCCGAAGTCATTTTGAAGTTTTTTTGTGGGTATAAGTATTTTTTGTGTTGAATTTTCATCTTTGTCTCATATTTGCAAGTCTGTGTAACACATGCGCTGAAACAGTTTACATATGCACTAATCTAGTTAGTAAATGCATCGTTCTGTTTGGTATATGCACTAGTCTGTGTCATGTATGTGCTAGATTGTTTTACATATATAATAAAATAAATCGTGAATGTGCCATAATAGGTGTCAAATGCACCAAAAGAAATGTCAAAGGCAATATTTCATTTTTTCTGTATTTCTAATTAAATTTTTGAAGTCTATGTTGGTTTGAGTTAGACTAGAGGCTTGTTTTGGTGTTTGTGGTTTGTTGTGGTAATTTTCTAGAGGCTAATTTGATTAATTATGAGGATTTTTATGTGACATTTCCTTTCTTCTTATGTATTTGATCATTTTGGTATATTAGTTGGGAAACGTGATGTTGCATGATATCTATTTGCTGAGAAAAGAGTTATGATTAGATTTGTCAATTTGGATTAGATTTTGATATAAATACAATGTATCAAGTTTCATGTGTAATTAAGAGGTTCATCCTTATGGGACATGGTAGTGATGATTTATTATGTAATCTATGCATTTTATGCTATTGTTGTGGTTTTTTTGTTATGCCCTAGGTTTTAGGAGCATATTAGGGGGAGTGGCTCTCAAGTGGGTGTTGGGGCCCTTAAGTAGCTGCTAGGGAATCTCACTGAGAGTTGGTTAATCAAGTGATAACATTAATATAAATTATTGGGTTGGGTTTTACACACATTAATAAGATAATGTTTGGTGCTCCAGACGTGACTTGTGTGCTCATATAGACAAATGATGGGATCTCATGGTCTGAAGTGCTTGTTTAGATTCAAGATGAGATTGGGAAGTCTTGTATGATAGATTGATGACCTTGCCTCCATGGAAGGATTATGTGGTTTCGCATGTGCATCCAATGGGTGCTAAGGTTTAGAGTTCAGAGAGGATCAGACTAATAGGAAAACATATGTTGATGACATGTGATGACACTCTTCCCTATGTGTTTCCTAGGACCTTAACCTCTATTTTATACAAAAGCCTTTGGTGAGTTTTCATTTTGTGATTGATTCTATGCCTTTTTGTGTTTTGGTTCTTGTTTGTGTTTGTTCCTAGTGTATGTTTGTATTCCCTTGGATATTTAGGTGTCGGCCTAAGTCAAGTGATGTGTGGGGCCTTATGTTATTCTTCAGAGCATGGGGGGTAGACCTTTTTAGTTACACATGGTCAGGTGGTTGATGCCTTCTTCCATTGATATTCCTTGTTGGATGGTCATGTGTGTGATGGATGTTAATTCTTCTTTTTAGTTATAGTGGTATGGATTTATGATGTGAATGTAATCTTTTTTATATGTAAAGATTTCATCTATGCCCTTGTATTTGTATATCATTCATGTGTTTGGGGTATCATGACATTCTATTTGTAATGGTTGACTTATATTTGTAATGTATTCCATTTATGAGCAGTATTATGTAATGTAATGATGATTTCAAATGTTCTTTCTATGTGGAATTGGTACTGGCTATATTATAGGAATGGATAGATTCTATCATGTTTTAATATCTTAAGAACAATTGGATATTGGTGAAATAAAATGAATGTAGTAACTTATTAGTGTTAGATAAGTTATATCTCATAGTTATAATTGAATGGTTTAGATTGTACTTTTCCCATGTTGTGGGAAATAGTTTAAGTAGGGGAAAAACTCATGTATCTTTTAGTTGGTTCTTTATTAGTAATGAGTACATTAAGAACCTTATAGAATGTAAGTTAGATTTTAGAGTTTATTTCTGATTGTGAATCAGTATTATGTAATCATCTAAGTTTAAATGTATGTAAATTCTTAAAGAATAATGTGATATTGCATCTTTAATTTTTGCTTGTGCACTTAATATGGTGTGATCCTTTTAGTTAAATGTATTGTTACTTCTTTCATTAAAAAAAATAATAATTATCTCTATGATGTTTAGATAGGTTGTTAGTTGGCTTAATTCTCAAGGGTTTCTTGGCGGATAGTGTCACCATGTTCTTAATGATGAATTTTGTTAGAAGCATGTTTTGGATGGTCCAGGTATTATTTTTTTTGGTTCAGACTCTTTTCTTTGAGAAAAGATATATTTGGTGCAAGATTTAGATTGCATTATTGGAATTGGGTATATTGTATATGTGTTTCAAATATTCTATGGAAAGTGTTCTTTCTAATCTAATTCTACACATTGGATGTTGTTCTCAATTTGGCTTATGTTTTGCATTTTACTTTTTAGACCAGTTGTATATCTTGGTTGGAAACGTGTATACGTTTCAATCCTTTTTTAGCAGACTTGACAAGGATGTTTTTGTTCCAATTTGATACAAACACATATTTGTGTGTATGAATGTAGTATCCTAAAATTGCACCCTTTGCAATTTAGGCCACATTCGGGGCTCTCACTTTAGTGTTCACATCCTCATTCTTGATAAGGACCTATTTATCCCTCTACCATACAATAATGGCAATATTTTCATATTTCACCTTGCTAGGATCCTTAACCTTGGCCCAAATTAGGAGTAGGACGAAGGCATGGCGACTTGGTCCTCACAGGGACCATGGCACCATGCCATGGTCATCCCTAATTGGTGTTGGCATTGTGTTTTCATTGATGTCAACTGATATGGGATGACTACTGGTAGAAGAGATGTATGTGCAACACTGTCAAGGAAGAGTACAGGTTGAGATATCTTGGATATCACCTTGTGTTGTAGAACACCGGTAAGGAAAAGATGTTAACTCATAAGTGATGTGTTGACATGGGAAAGTCTGATCAACCAAGTGAGCGGTTGTCAATCTGAAAAGGTCATGATCAGTGTACAAGCAGGATGGGCAAAGTGTTTGTGTAGTTGTTTGTGATGAAGAGGCAGAATGTTACCTAAATCACATCAACATTGGATGAGAAGTATGAGATCATAGGTATGCTATGAGGATGCAGAACAGAAGGACTCCCACCTGATGAAGATGCACTCATCATGAGAAGCAATGACTGACAGTGAAAGTGCCCACACTAGATCACATGTGCCTATTTGAAGATATGCTGGATAAACAGGGAAGTCACATGAGTACATTGCAGAAAGTAGATGGTGTCACTTCACCAATAAGTGGAGCTTATCTCCTATTATGCATTGTGTGCATCATAGTCCCTTGAGATAAGGTAGATGAGTCAAAGACATGCAATTTGAAGGAATGCCTTAAGTGCATCAGATTGGGGTATGCACTAGACTGATAGAGAAGGCATGTTGAGATGTCGGTATAGAAGAAGAGTGATGTGTTTGTCATTTATACGAACTAGTGGAGATATGATCAAAGTCAATCAAGGAAAAGGAATAATTGAGAAGATACAGAAAGAGGAAGAATGGCCTGACTGAGGAAGGAATCTAGTGAAGGTTGATGATTTGTGTCATCAAAAGTGCTTACCGATATGTTTGTTTGCTAGTAATTTGGACAAGGTGTGGATGTAGAAGTCTTCCCACTTGATGGGAATGTGCATGCTTAGGTCAGTCATGTCTGAAGACCGGTTTAGGTATTCCACCGATAGTATAGGAAAGGGAAGACATGAGGAGGTAACTAGTAGAATGTGAGATATTGACAAGGTTAGCAAACTGACAGGAAAGAGGAACCGGTAGAGTGGTTGGTTAGTGATCCTATCTGGACCAACTCGAAGAGCCAAGTTAACAGTTGGTTGATGTGGATGCCACATGGAGTCAAGGTGGCAAGCTGGCATAGGTTGGTTAAGTTCTATGTAGAGTTAGGTATCTCTACAGGTGTACATTGAATACGGATCCCGTGATTTGTGGGTCGAGTCAGAAGTGTGTGGCTCGAGGAAGAATGAACAACAGAGAAGAATCAAGGAGTTGGTGGTGCCTAGATCAAAGTGAGAAGATCAGATTGATAGAAGACCTTGAGAAGGAAACAACAGAGGTATTAATGATCATTTGACAGATGCAGGTTGAGGTAAAGGATCGTGTTTCCTATATTTGGAAAATGTGTATTGGAAGGCACGACAATGGCAAAGATGAATAGTTGGCTGCCAGAGAGATCAGATTGAGCAAAATTTGATTGGATTTGGTTTTCCTCAAGGATGGTGAGGAAAACCTAACCACCTATATTTTGAATTGGGCTTTAGCGGGAAAACCTGGCTATAAATATGAAGGCCAAAGACATAGTTAAGCTTGTGTGTGTGAAAAGTGGACCTGTATATCTATCTGAAATACACAACACTTTAATTAAGTCATTAGATGCATGGTTAGTAAATCAATAATCAATGAATAATAAACCATTACAAAGCGACCCATTGCCTTCTAGTAGATGCGAACTTAGATTGCTCTCAGATTGCTAAGCTATCTAGTGATTAGACAACACCTAAATGAAGGATTTTTAATCTATATGAGCATGGATTTAAGCTAGATGGATGCAAGATTTAAGCTAGATGAATGCATGATTTTGCAATATTTAGTCTAACATGATTTAAGCAATATATGAATATTTAAGCTAAATGATTTAAGCAATATGAAATAACTAATATGCAATATCTCAATGAAAATTAATGTTGTCAATATTAGGGGCTCATGGTTTAGATGACCATTTTTAGGGTATTACATTTGCCCCTCTTTGAATTAATGTGTGTAATACCCTAAAAATGGTCATCTAAACCATAGGCCCCTAATCTCGACAAACGTTACCAAGGTCCTAACCAAAGGCAATTAAATCAATCTTGAGCACACAATTAATTCCTAAAATCATCAAATGTCACATGGCAAATCAATCACTCAATATTAATTAAATATTTATTTAATTAATTAATCATTCCAAGTAAATCATTTTAAACAATTATCTTATTTATTTTAATTAAATATCTTAGCATATTTAATTAAATAAAGCAATTTGCCATAAATCTTCAAAAAAGGAAACAAATCAAGAAAGAGGAATTAATTCAATTAAATAAATCAATTGAGCACAAATCTTCAAAAATGGAAATAAATCAAAAAAGGAATTAATTGACAAAAAAGAATTAAAATTTGAGAAAAGAAATCAATTGGAGATAATCTTGAAAAAAACAAATTAAAAATTGATAGATAATCTCAAAGAAAAGAATTAAAACAATTAAATATTAAAATTGAATGAAATAGAGAATAAATTAGTTTTTTCTTGATTTAATCTTAATTTTAGTTCAATTTCCTTTAAATCAGTTTTTTCTTGATTTAATCTTAATTTTAGTTCAATTTCCTTTAAAAACTGAGAAAAGCATCCAATCACATCAATTCACCTAGATTGTGCTTCCTCTTGGAAAATCTTGACCGCTCATCATCATTTGATCTCAACCATTGGTTTCTTTTTGAATTTTCTATAAATTCAGGCTCATCTCTCATTCAAAGAGAGGCTGGAGAATATATTGTTATTATACTGTTTTTGTTCTAGGATTTCATTGATATATTGCATATTAATTATTTCATATTAATTAAATCATTTAGTTTAATATTGCAAAAATATTGTTAGATTAATATTGCATCCATCTAGCATTCATCATGTTCATATAGATAAAATCCTTCGTCTTGATGTTGTCTAGTCACTAGTATTGCTTATAATCTGAGAGCAATCTTATACTCGCATCTTTTAGAAGGCAATGGGTCGATTTGTTATGGTTTATTTATTCATTGATTATATCTGATCAACCATGCATGTAATGACTTAATTGAAGTGTTGTGTCTTGCAGATACAGATTCTCATACCACTTTTCACACACACATTTCTGGCACCCACCGTGGGGCTCAAACCCACAACTACAAGATTTATAATGTTTCTTGAACAAATTTAATGTTTGATTTTTATAACTAATAAACATGTGTTAAATTTGCAAATAAAAATCTTTCTTTTTTATTGTTCTTCTATGACAGTAAACAATGGTCTCGGTTTGGAGAGTATAAATTTTTATTGAACCATTAGATCTTAACTAATTTGTGATATGTTTTGTAAAATCAATTTTTCTACAAGATCACTGAAGGTATTTTCCTAAATATTTTGGATTTGAAAGTTATTATTGACAGAGTGCAGGACTATCATTCTACTCATTCTTCTATGACAGTCAAAAATGGTCTCGGTTGGAAGAGTATAATTTTTTATTGAACCGTTGGATCTCAATATATTTTTGATAAGTGGTTGAAAATGAAGTTTTCTATAGGTTCACCGAATGGATTTGACAAAATATTTTCTATTTGAAAGTTATGATTGACAGAGTGCAGGACTGTCATTTTACCTATTCTTCTATGATAGTAAAAAATGGTCTCGGTTCGGAGGGCATAACGTTTTATTGAACCATTGGATCTAACCCAAATTTTAATATGTCTTTTAAAACCAATTTTTCCACATTTTCACTAAAGCGATTGTCCAAATTAGCTTTTGTTCAAAAGTTATAAATGACAGAGTGTAGTACTATCAAAAATTGTCATAACTAGGATAGTCATAAAATGGAAATTCTTGTTAGATTAGTTTAATTTAAAGTTTACATGATAGAATTTTCTTTTGATGATTTTTTTTTATGTTATCTTGGAAACTAATTTTGAGATTTTAATTTTTTCAAGATGCTTGTCAAAGAATCTATCAATCAAACATACGCATGCCAAAGAATCAAGAAGAAAATGACTACTGACATATTGGTTTTGCAGGTTGCCTAAGGAGAATCGACTAAACATTGTGTATTCATTTAGTATTTTCTTAGGCACTTAAATTGCTATCTAGTTAAAGAACAAATCTGTCTTTCATGTTTTCAGAAAAATCTAAGAGGTAGGAGAGTATGCTCTTGTCTTTTATAGACAATTAGAAATCTAGACCCTTAAAGTTTTTTTCTAAGTTTTGAGATTTGTGTACCTTTAGCGGGCCTGTCACAGTGGGAAAAAGTAATCACCCTGTGAGAATGACCCAAGTGAGTACAGCTGGACTTGAGCATTCCAACTCACTATAATAAATAGGCCTCTGGTGATTAAGGTCTCAGAGGATGGGATTATTTGAGTTTTCTCTTTGAGATCTCTCATATCGAGCATTTTGTAGGGCCTCGCGGTCTCAATCACGTTTATGTGACTACATCTTGTTTCGGTACCTTGTTGGGCTATAGCCCTCAATCATGCTTGCGTGACTTCAAGGGGTAATTTCAAACGGAATTCCTGACTAAGAACCATAAGATAGAAACTACCTGATTCACCTCCGAAAGGTTGATAATCTTTGTGCAAGAGAGATAGTAACTCTCCCAAGACACTTGCCATATCATGCCCCCATTAGCGTTTGGAGTTGGCTAATACAGCGTTGAGAATCCATTGTGTGAGACTCAACGGCCGTATTCTGATTAGCTATTGGGTGTGTACCTAAGTCAGCAAGCAAAGGTTTTCTTCTCTAAGCCAACTTCCATAGGGTTAGCATGTTGTGATTGAATTGTTATATATCTTGCGTGTTTTCTATGTTTTCATCCCTAAAAAAACAAAAAACAAAAAAAAATACTAAAACTTGAATACCAAAACTGGAGAAAACAACAAACAAAGTCAGTGATAAACTCTGTCTGTGTCCAAACTGGTCTTTGTTAGTCATTGAAACATCAATCCTTATCAAAAACTAGTAGTCGTCAGTCATTGAAACTCTGTCTATCAGAATCTCATCTCTGTCCAATCCTTTGTCATATGAATTCCTGATCTTGTCAGTCAAAATAGTCAAAGTTTCCTAGATCAGTCTACAGGAAGCCTAAAACTGGTTATCATCCTCTTGAGCATAAACAACCTTGATAGTGTACCTCTGTCGTTGCATTGCACAATTTTGTCGATCATCTTTAAGCTATTTCAAATGAACATTTTATCAAACCTAAGTCAACTTAGATAACGTCTTACATAGGATAGATCATTCCTGAAACCAGACCAGATCTTTAGTTACTTCTCTCAATCAGTACGTTAAATGAACTACTAGCTACAATTTGATCTTGACTTCTGCAACACATCTCACCCTTGGTCCTGTCGATTAAAAATGTCTGTTCATACCAAAAGCTCTTCTAATTTTTTTGACAAAAGTAAGAATCTCATGGATACCTTAGCTCCAATTCCCATGGCTACCTTTGCTCAAATTCTTCAAGATATCAAGAAAGAAATGCATGACTTGAAAATCCAAGAAAATGAATCAACGACTCCTTTTGAAAAACAAATACATGATATCAAGAGTGAGAAACTTCAAGGAATGCTAAAACAATTAGGTGATTTGACGATTAAATACCATAAAATGATTGACAATCAAAAGCCAAATCTCAAACAAGCTCACAAGACACCTTCACCAAGACAAAAAGGCATCTATTCCCTAGATAGACAGTTTACACCTTTGGGGCAATCTATTGAGTCTGCTTTGGAAGAGCTTATTAAGAACAATCTTATCACATTGCCTAAAAAGACCACATGGGGATGGGAATTTATGAGTAAGTATTGTGCATATCATAGACAAAATAAACATAAGACTTCGCATTGCATAGAATTAAAACATAAGATTCAAGATCTCATTGATAATGGTGTCATTGAAATTGAAGATCCTAATGACTCACCTAAAGAAAAAAAAGGAACTATTTCTAAGCATGATCAAAATCGTGAACCTATGTCTAGCAAGGCTCCATATGTGGCCTCCATCCCTTCCATGATGCCTTCATCTCCTAAAATGTCTCAAAAACAATCCATACCATCTCCTTCAAACAATGAAACTTCTCATGTTGACCTTCAAGGGCTATCTCCTATGGAAATCCAAGTAAATGCCAATATTGATACAAGTTCCTCTAAAGATTTAAAAATCCCAGATCCTATTCTATCATACACTTCAATTTCAAACATAACCACTCCAGAAGGCCCTTTCCAAAATGCTTCCCCATCATGCCAAAATATGGAGATCTTCCAAGAATCCCCTATGCCTATGCAAAATCCCATCCCTTCCTTAGAAGTGACTCCATGTCAAGAGGATAATCTGGAAAATAAAAAAATAAGTCCTACCATAAATCAAGATCAAGACACCAAAACTCTTCTATCCCATCTAATGATTGAAAGAGATCCTATTCTCCTAGAATCCCATGATGATCCCCTTATACCTTTCCATTTCTTCCAAGATGACCCCCTTCCATCTCAAGAGAAAACCATCCTTCCAAATCCCATTCCTAATCCACTTCCTAAGCAAGATCATGATGCACCTTCCACCTTTTCAAATGATCCTATTCAAAATGAAGACTCAAACACCCTTCCTACTCTATCCAATGATCCTATTCTATGTCAAGATCAAAGTATCCCTTCACCTTCTTGTCATAATCCTCCATGTTCACCTCAAGAGTCCATCATGCCCATAAAGCCCTCTCACGATCCTATTATTCCTTGCAAGACACCTCCACCTCAAAATGAACTTGCCTCTAGCATCCAAAGTAAGAAGAAACCCTTTGTTAAAAAGATCTTTCAAAGCATGCATTATCAAAGAAAAGGGTTAGACATTCATGGACAAGGTATATTAGAACCCCCTGCTATAAAAGAAAATCTTGATTATAATGGCTACATTTCTCACTCTCAAGATGTTGGTATCTCTCATAAATCCTACATTTCTCCAATTAAATCCAAATACACACTTTCCCCATCATCGCTTCCATCCATTCTAGGTCCCTATATCCCTCCATCCCTTATGCAGGATCAACAAAGGCACACATCTTCGAGTACCTTCCATCCATCTAAAAGACCTCCATATCATTCCTATCTATCCACGCATCTCCCTCCAAGCAATTTGGATGCCAAGCATAAAAGTCTTAAGTCAAGTAATCCACATGTATTCAAAGATCAACATGTCCCATCTAATCGACATGTCAAAACAAAGCAAAATATGATCCAAAAAGAAAAAGAAAAATACAAAATGCCACAAAGGCCACAAAGAAAGAAGAAAAGTCAAAAGTTATATGGGTTCCTAAGGCACTTGTCCAAGCAATGTGCTCCAAGGAACTACAAAAGAATCAAAAATCAAAAGTCATGTGGATCCCTAAGCGGCTACTTGAAGCACAACAGTCTAAAGAAAAATCAAAATTGGCATCCAAAATTGTTGTTCCTCCATCCAAACCTTCTGAGTCTATTCCTCTATCACCTCCTTCATCCATTTTGGGTTCTTATGCCCCAAAACATGTAACCTTTCCTCCATCCAAATCTCAAAATTTGAGATTCACTTCTCCTCCATATGTGCACCATCCCTCAAGGCGTGTGTCAATGTTGATCTTTCCAGCATTTCCATCTATCGATACACAATTCTTCCAACATCCCATCCATTATCCAACACCTCTTTTTCACCCTTCCATCCCTCTTATCCAATCCTTTGCATAAGTCCTTGCCCTAGTTTCATTTCATTATCCTACCAACATCTTTGAGCATACCTTCGTAGCCATGGTCTATTGCAACTCATATTCTATAGGTACCATCCAGAGCAGTGAGACATTGGGGTCCTTCTTCCATCTCCTCTCATGCCTCCATTATCTTCCAAAAAAAAAATGATAAAAAAAAGTGAAAAAAAAAAGAAGTAAAGAGAAATGAATTCGTCCTTGTGTGAAAACCACTTCTTGTGGTGCCTTGGGAAAGTACCATGATGAAAACCTGGCAAACAGGCATCATGCGTAATCCATTATCCTTTTGAACTTTACACTGGGGGCAAGTTCCATCCATCTATTATCCATCTTCCTCCATTATCCTTCATCCTCCATTATCCCTCATTCGCTCTATCTACATTCATATCCCTTTTCCACCTTTGATCTTGACAAGGTTAAGGATTCTTATAGGCTTCATGTGTCCTATCTATTACACTTGATCTAGACCCTTTATCTCCTCTCCATTGCTCGCTTACATCCTTCATTACCACCTTTGATCTTGATTATCCTATCTGCCTCCTATCCAGATCTATTCCTTGATCTTGATCAACACTATGGACAAAATGCAAAAACATGCTTTCCACAAACCTCTTGACATGACCACTTCTTTGGACCATATGGCTTCGTTACACTATATCCTTGCTTCACGGTGCTATATCCTTTCTTTACATCGCTAAAATCCTTGGTTTACATTGCTATACCTGGACCCTGTGGTTGGATTAATGTTGTGAGATAGTCCTTGAAAGTGTCCACCATTATTCGCTTATCCATTCATGTACTCAAAATCCCTTTTGCCTTGCTAGACACTAGGGGAAAACATGAAGAAATCCTAAAAATCAGAAAAAGTCCTGAAGAAATTCAAAAAAAATGAAAAAGAAAAACAGAAAAAAAAAAAAAAAAAAAAAAAGAGAGAAAATGCCCTGGTGAAAACCTGGTAAACAGGCACCTTGGTAAAAAAAAAAAAAAGAATCTCTGCCAAGCAGGTGAAAACCTGGTAAACAGGCGCCTCTTGTACTCAAGCGCTCCATCTATCAACGCAACATTGGCATTCTTGCTTTCCTGCATATTTTCTTTTGCTTGTACATATTTCAGTCACTTTTGTGACATCCTGGTTCGTTGGAACCCTCATGGCTTGAAATTGATCAATGTCCTAGTCTTAGGTAATCCACAGAGCACATTATATGTCCTAAGCAGTATCAACCAAGTCAATCTTACGTCAGTGAAACCTGGTCATCCACTCCGAGTTAGTTACCTATCTCCTGACTACTAAAGAGTTTTATCACTGAATTAACAAGCAAAACAACATAACGGAAAACAATCACTAAACTATTTGAGCTATGCATGAAAATTGTATTTGTGTGCTGTCTTTTATATTGGTTTTTGATTATTATCCCTTTGAGTAACTTGAGGAAGTCTATCTTGACTAAGAGGAGCAAGGATTGGGGGCATAATATTTTCTTGTTTGCTGCTTGAAGGAATGATCCCAATGATCTGGAAACATCTAAATTAGCTGGGTGTCTGTGATAAGAGCCTTCACATCAAGGTGGAATCGCCTCACATACCTCGACTCCACTTATTTGAATGCTACAGGGAGGTTCCCATCATTTCTTTGTTTGTTTTGAGGGAATTTCTTCATTGTGCAATCCGGGTCCATGCGTAATTTGTCCAAGGATATGAACGAAAAAAGGGTCATTGCGGACAAGATAATTAATATTGCACATGAAAAGAAATGAACTCTATTCTGCTTGCTATAATTGTAAAACGCTCAATGATGACAATTAAGCTTTTCAAAGTCTAGTGACTAGGTTTAGGTTGCATCTCATTTTGCATCTCATCTTGCATTTCATTCTACATTTTGTGAATCTGGAGTGATTTTGGTATAGTAACAATGCTTCCTCTTTGTCTGCTGAACGAGAGTCGGGAGCATCATCATTTCTTCGCTAAGTGGTCTCTTTTCATCATTTCTCCAATCGAGTACTTGTGTTTTGAGATGTTAGCTGCATACATGAGCATTTCATATAAATTCATGCCTTCATTATCATTCATTTACATCCATCTTATTGCATAGGAAAATGAAAACATTGCATCATTCATTATCATTCATTTGCATTCATCTTATTGCATAGAAAAATGAAAAAAATTGCATTACTCATTATTCATTACTCATTTGCATTATCATTTATTTTCATATGAAAAGAAACAAAAATAGACATCCATGATCATTTGCATTGCATACATTCATGCTGAAAAGAAATGCATACATATAGAATAAAGCATATAGAACAACATCTCATAATCCATCAACACAAGTACGATGAAATCAAATCATGAGCTTGTAAATCGGTTGTCTTGAGTCCATTTTCGGGATCAAAATCGACAATTGAGATCATTTTACTAGTCAATTTCAAAATTTGACCCACTTAGTGCTCTTTTCATCAAAAGCTCTTTCTCTCTTCTAATTGCGCTCAATTTCTCGTTAATGAACGCTGAATCTCAATTTAATTTCTACAAATCAACTTTGCACTCAATTTCTCGCTAAAATTTCAAAAATTCCTCTGAATCATTTGTGCTCAAAACAACTTATCATCGCTCAAAATTGCCTATAATCATCATGAACCCTTGCTATTTTTTGATTTCGCTCCCGAGGGGGCATACTCATGACCTTATGACCTCACATTCTTCAATGTTGAGAAAATTTTTAAATCTTCATCGAAAGTCGAGCAAAAATCTTTTCAACTAAAGAAAATCAAATAAGACCTCATCGCTAGGGGCATCTCAACTTCATCGCTTTATATCAAGTTGAGATTTCTCGATCATCTCATCCAAATCAATCTCTAGGGGCATATCAACTTCATCGCTTCATATCAAGCTGATATTTGTCTTTTATCTGAATCAATCTCTTTACGTTAATCAATTCCATTGCTTTTCATCAAGCTGATTTTTCATTTAAACTCAATCAAGGGTTTAAAGAGTATCTTCTATCATGCTAAATCTAAATAGGTGTTACGTTTTATTTGTTTCTTGATCAAGCTAAACAATTTATCTTCATCGTATCTTGATCAATCAAGTTCAAGATTGATTTTTATCATCACTCACTGTATCTAAGTTCAATCAAGTTCTAGATCAGTAAGATCCGCTTCTTGATCAATCAAGTTCAAGTTCGGTATCTTTTGTTTTCTATCGTTCCCAAGTTCAATCAAGTTCCGGAATGGTATCACGTTAATCAGACTTTATTCAGCTTTGTCACTTCGAATCAAACTAAACACGTCGCTTTTTTATGTAGTTCGTGATCAATCAAGTTCAGAACTGACATCTCCTAGACATCAACTATTCTTTGAACCAACATGCTGCTCGCACATTAATTCAAAGAGGGGCAAATGTAATACCCTAAAAATGGTCATCTAAACCATAGGCCCCTAATCTCGACAAACGTCACCAAGGTCCTAACCAAAGGCAATTAAATCAATCTTGAGCACACAATTAATTCCTAAAATCATCAAATGTCACATGGCAAATCAATCACTTAATATTAATTAAATATTTATTTAATTAATTAATCATTCTAAGTAAATCATTTTAAACAATTATCTTATTTATTTTAATTAAATATCTTAGCATATTTAATTAAATAAAGCAATTTGCCATAAATCTTCAAAAAAGGAAACAAATCAAGAAAGAGGAATTAATTCAATTAAATAAATCAATTGAGCACAAATCTTCAAAAATGGAAATAAATCAGAAAAGGAATTAATTGACAAAAAAGAATTAAAATTTGAGAAAAGAAATCAATTGGAGATAATCTTGAAAAAAACAAATTAAAAATTGATAGATAATCTCAAAGAAAAGAATTAAAACAATTAAATATTAAAATTGAATGAAATAGAGAATAAATCAGTTTTTTCTTGATTTAATCTTAATTTTAGTTCAATTTCCTTTAAAAACTGAGAAAAGCATCCAATCACATCAATTCACCTGGATTGTGCTTCCTCTTGGAAAATCTTGACCGCTCATCATCATTTGATCTCAACCATTGGTTTCTTTCTGAATTTTCTATAAATTCAGGCTCATCTCTCATTCAAAGAGAGGCTGGAGAATATATTGTTATTATACTGTTTTTGCTCTAGGATTTCATTGATATATTGCATATTAATTATTTCATATTAATTAAATCATTTAGTTTAATATTGAAAAAATATTGTTAGATTAATATTGCATCCATCTAGCATTCATCATGTTCATATAGATAAAATCCTTCATCTTGACGTTGTCTAGTCACTGGTATTGCTTATAATCTGAGAGCAATCTTATACTCGCATCTTTTAGAAGGCAATGGGTCGATTTGCTATGGTTTATTTATTCATTGATTATATCTGATCAACCATGCATGTAATGACTTAATTGAAGTGTTGTGTCTTGCAGATACAGATTCTCATACCACTTTTCACACACACAATGTGCAAGAAGCACGTTGGTTCAAAGAAAATTTGATGTCTAGAAGATACTAGTTCTGAACTTGATTGATCATGAACCAGATGAAGAGCGAGGTATTTAGCTTGATTTGAAGCGATAAAACTTAACAGAGTTGATTACAACGATACCGATCCTGAACTTGATTGAAATAGAAATGATAGAGAGAAAAGATACCGAACTTGAACTTGATTGATCAAGAAGTGGATCTTTCTGATCTAGATCTTGATTTAACTAGACACAGTGAGCAAAGATAAAAACCGATCTTGAACTTGATTGATCAAAATACGATGATCAAAGATAAAACTATCCATCTTGATTTGATGTGATGCAACTAAACACCTGCTTAGATTGAGCGTGCAATAAAAGATACTCTTTAAACCCTTGATTGAGTTTAAATGAATAATCAGCTTGATGAAAAGCGATGAAATTGATTAAGGTTAAGAGATTGATTCCGACAAAGACAATATCAGCTTGATTTGAAGCAATGAAACTAAAATGTCCCTAGACATTGATTTGATGAAGCTTAGTTGATCCACTTGTAATGAAGATTTTTGAAAGAGATTCTCGACTTTGAGGTCATGAGTATGCCCCCTCGGGAGCGAAATCAAAAGATAGCGAGGGTACACAATTATAGGCAATTGCTTAGCGATGATAATGATTTGAGCACAAAAACTGATTTAGAGAACTGTTTGGAAATTTGGCAATGATTGAGAAATTGAGCGCAAAGTTGACTTAAACAATAAAATTGATATGTAGCATTGATTAATGAGAAATTGAGCGCAAAATTGAAGAAATAATGAGTTTTTTGATGAAAAGCGTGAAGTGGTCCAAATTTTATGAAATTGACTAGTAGAATGATCTCGAATTTTGATTTTGATCTTGAAAATGGAATCAAGGTAGGAAAATTAGCTAACTATACAATTTTCATATCCATTGGAGTAAGTTGAAAATTTTGGGTTTTGGCTATATATGCGTTAAAAGTGTCATTTTCAATTCATTTTAACCCTCCAAGTTTGAAAATTCAAAAAGCCTTTTGTGAAGAAAAATAGTGGTTCCCACACATGAGCATCGATTCGAGCACCAAAGATGATATAGTCGACCACAAAACTATGAGCCAATGGTAAGTGATCGATCTTATGCCTTTTAATCATTTCAAAATTGAATTTTTTTGTTAAATTTTTCAATTTTTTGGCATGTTGAAGTCGGGTTTCGTCGTTTTGTCGTGCAAGGCAGGATCCTATCTTGTACGACAAACTGATCAAGTTTGTTTTATTGTTTAAAGTGACTAGTTTTGTCATTCTATACCTACCCTTCTGTCATACGAAAAGCTTCAAAAGAGCCCATTTTGTCATCCTACGACTAGTCTTGTGTCGTATCAGACTATTTTGTCATATGAGACCAATTCCTGACTTGTACAAGTTGCTGCCTCTGTGATGTTTTGTCATTTGAGAAACAGTGAGCATTTTTAAAGGTGCAAACTAGAAATTTTGATTGCGTAGTTGTTGATGTTAGATTTGCATGATGTTTTGCTTCCTTTATAGGCTAATTTGAAATGTTTCCTAATGCACCGTTGTTTGATTTTTGTAGGTTCGATTGCCTCATGTGTTATTCAGATGTGTATATCCACTTATAATGACATTAGTCCATTAGTTATCAGATATAGATCGAGCACATATTGATGCTTGTGGATTGACTCATCTTCTTGGGTTGCCTGATATCCTTGTGAATCATGGTATGTTGATTGCCTTAGTTGAGAGGTTTCATTCAGAGCATAATACATTTCATTTTCTAGTTGGGAAGATGACCATCACTCCTGAGGATGTATACGGGATTCTCTATATCCCTTTTGCTAGGGATAAGGTAGATTATGATTCAGCACAGCATCCTGGCCTTCTAGCCCTGAGGTAGGTATTTCATGATGCTAAAATTTTGACATGGTCGATTAGTTGGGATGAAATGATGACCAGATATAGTGAGGACTTTCCACTGGCTTGCATCTTGGCAGGTTTTATTGATTGTTTTCTTATGCTAGACAAGGGATAGTAGGGGTTTTTATGTAGATGGGGCAGGATGTTAGAGAGACTTGTTGAGCACCCCTAGAGATTAGGATGGCGTTTATGTATACGGGAACACATGTATCATGAGATGCATGAGATTGTCTACTAGGAGGGGAAGAGCATGGCTGCTGGATTTTTAATTTTGCAGGTATGGGCCTGGGAGCATCTCCAGTATGCAGGTCGATTGTCGATGAGGCCAGAGATCCACAACAACTCATTGTTTACAGATATGCTGGATATGTGATGCAGCCCCATCTGGGCAAGATAGATTATTGGAGACGGCAACTAGATGACCTTATAGCTGTCACATGGAGACCTTACAGGGGTCTGGAGCCTTGGGATGATTGGAGAGTTGTGCACATAGACCTATTCATGACCCAGCTGCCTATCGATAGATCAACGCTAGTAGTTGAGAGTTTTGTTGTTACTTGAGTGATGAGGCAGTATGGTAGACCTTAGGGGATCTCACAGGAGTTTACTGCATATGCATGTTATGCAGATGAGGAGAGGCAAGGATGGGGACCTAGGCTATCATACACCTTGGGCATGTAGGAGCTGACTAGGTTACAACAGATTAGATGGGATTATTTATATGATATTGCAGATGCGGGGGTATTGCCCCAGTACAGGGATTGGTTCCAGCAGCGTCGATTCCTGATATTTATGGATCCAATTGAGCAAGCACCTCGCATAGAGGAGGTTGAGGATGATGCCCCTATGTAGGCACAAGGACATGGATAGAGGCAGGGATAGAGAGCCAAGGCTCCAAGGCAGACAGGAGGCGATCCTGGTGCTACTAATAGTAGGGTACTAGCTAGTGGTAGGTAGTAGCAGAGAGGAGAGTGTGGATACCTAGGGGCTATTGGAGTGAGACTTAGTGGAGTGAGGGTGTCGAAGGGTGGAGGAGAGGAGGAGAGAGTATCTCTAAGATAGGTCAGGAAAAGGAGAGAGGAGTAGGGGGGAGCCAGAGGTGGAGATGGAGGCAGAGAGCCTATGAGGGATCAGGGGGCCAACACAACATGATCGATGAGAGCACTCCTATCAGGTTTGCAGTCACAATTGACGGTGGCATAGACATAGTTGGTGGAGTGAGACCAATAGCTGGTAGACATTAGAGTAGAGAGAGATATTCAATTAGCTAAGCTCAGAGCAGAGTGTGATTGTCAGGTTGGAGCGATGAGGGTAGAGTGAGACATTCTTCAATAGGAGGTTTTCCATCAAATGAGTCAAGCAACCTATTATGTTGTGGCTTACAACGTAGCAGTTCCAGTAGCACAATAGGTTGTACCATATTCTTAGTATATGGCTCTATTAGAGGGAGCTCAGGCGCTTAGGTAGAATCCGGGTCAGAAGGCTCCACCTCCTCCACCACCTGGTGATGAGGGAGAGGCAGAGAGCTAGATTTTTTTTTTTTTTTTTTGTAGCTCTGAAATTTTTTGTAGACACACCCATTTTTTGTAGCCCTTATGATTCTTGCTCCGATGGGAGTTTGTATATGTCAGCTGACATTATTTTATACCCCAAGATATTTATGATTATATATATGAGATCTTGATTTGACTTCATTGTACTTGTGTCAATCGATTTATGAGATGCTTTTCTATATGCTTTATTCTATATGTATGCATATCTATTTAGTATGGATGTTGTTAGGTCTCGGAGACAACTGAGAGGGGGGGTGTGAATCATTTGTCAAATAAATTCAAACCAAAAACTACTTAAGCAACCTTAATGCTTAATACTAGTAAACCAAACTTAATGCTGGTAAACAGTTTATCAGTTAAATGCAGTACCGATAAAGATTAATACATGAAACATAAAGACAATAACATCCACAATACATAACACCAATATTTGTACGTGGAAACCCTGTAAGAGGAAAAACCATGATGTGAAACCTTACCCACAATCAGATGATACTACTGTAGATAGTATGTGTATACAAATGGGGTCTGCACATGCAAAAAGGCCAAGTGCCTAGAGCTCACTGCTCAAACACAAATAGGAGTCACACTGATTACAATTGGATGGTTAAATCCAATAATGATGTACTACTAAAAATAGCATCTTCATATGCTAGATTCAGTACCAGTTTAGTTCTTATATGCCTTCATAAAGCCTTCCTTAAAACTTGAAATGATGTCTACATGTATAGCTTTGTTGATATTCGCATATACCAAATTACAATCCTTCTCACATTCACACATCGATCTTTCAAATAAGATTTTACATATATACCAAAGCCTAAGACCAATTGAGTAGGTCAGCTCTACAAAAGATATTACAATAAAATCAATTACAAATAAAACAATATTAGATGCATGATGTTGGCTCAGTGCATTTACAATAACAACAAAATCATCTCCATAGCGTGTCATGTTGATCTAGAATAGATAAACCTGTCGGTACTTATCCTGGACCTATTTGCTAGTAACAACAAATATGCAAACATGAATATACCAATGAAAAAATTTTCAAGACAAAGTGTCCAAATGATTTCTTCAACATAACCAAGTATTTTCCATGTCATTCCAAGTGCTGGTGAACAGTATATCCTATCGGTGTACTAGATACTGGTGACTATGCATAAGTCACTAGCTTGCCGGTGAACATTGCCAATTCTCCAAGTGCCAGAGTTGATAGGTGTTAAAAGGTGTTGACATGAATGACAAAACCATATCAACATATCCAAAATACTAACAATCTCCCCCTTTGGCATTGATGGCAACACAAGATGGAAAAACCATCAAAGTGCCAAAACAAAAATGCCAAATACCAAAAACCAACAATCTCCCAAAAAGAGATCAAAACCAGAAATCAAAATTCAGGTATACAGAGTAATCAATCTCTCCCAAAATAACAATCTCTCCCCCTAGGAGTAACATGTGTTTTTCCATATCAATCTGTGTGGGGGAAAAAGTGACACTAAGCAAACATGCCCTAATCTCACTTTCAATCACACACTTGTGGAATACGAAAGAGCCTAGAGGTATCACACAATTGGCTACTTCTTTTTGTGGAAGAGAGAGCCATGGGCTACCTATTAGGATTTCTATTCCTTTGTTGCAAATGATAGATAAAATGATGCAAGTTCAACTACTTTCCCTAGAGTGCAAGTATGAACTAGTAACAAGATTGCAAGATTGAGATTAAGTGATGAAAAGCTGTAAACACAAGGATAAAAGGAGAATGCAGATGTGTACTTGGGGTTAAAATCTGAGTGGAAATGTTTGGGATGGGGGCGCGGGCGCCACTGTCCTGATTCTACACCTGAATCTGTTGTTTTGCAACCTGAAAAGCTGTCAGAAATGCTGAAACTTGCTGTTTGACAGAAGGACCAAGGCGCCCAGCGCCCTTGTCCCAGGGACCAGGGTGCCCAGCGCCCCTGTCCTGGCAGGACCAGGGCACCCCATGCCCCTATCCTAGCTTTCTGGGCTGGAATTTGGTGTGAAGTTCAGTCTCCATCTGCTTCCGTCGGATCTGCAACTTGCGGCATCGTCTGAATCCCGAAATCTGCACTTATATCTGAAAAGGTATGGTGGGCGGCTATATAGGGTTTTGCCTTAGTCAAACCCCTGCTTTGGTGATTTCCACCTCCACGAATAGCCAAGTTGTATTGTAAAAGTAGTGTGTGTGCAGACCTTGTGTGTGTGCAAGATCCTAAAATGCAAGTAAGCAAACTAGAGCAACCTAGAAAGTAAACCCTAATTGCTTGCAAATGATAATGTAAATGCTCTAAATCAAGATGCAAAATGATCTAAAGCATGAATACAAATGATAGAATGAGGCTTATGCATAGACATGAAAACAACATGAAATCATACCCAACTCCAAGGGAGGGGTACAAGCCAATCTTCAGTCGGTGATCCCTTATTGTTCTTCAATGCCTTCAAAGCCCTAAATGGATGAATGAAATTGATGGATGCTTGATGGATGGATGTTGAATGTTGTTGAAGTCTTCAAAGATCTACTCTTTCGCTGCATAGAAGGTCCTTAAAACCAAAATTCTGGATCCTTTCAAATGAAGAAAGAGAGCTCTTATATATGAAACCCTAGGTCTTAATTTCAACTTTTGGCTGACCTAGAGATTGAATCTCCCGCCAATTTCTTGGGTTTAAGCTTTATTTTATGATTGGATCGCGCTCCTAAAATTTTGGGAAAAATGTCCGGGACCATGTGCACGCCGGGCGCCATGGTCCCGACAACTTTTCACCAAATTTTCAGGGCCATCGGATATGATGATTTTAGAGCGAATCTCGAAGTTATAGCTGATTTCGAGATGTTTTGATCCCCAAAATCAAGCCCCCAAGTTAAAAATAGGACCTAATTAGGGTTTTTGATTAAATGATGTACTGGAGGAATAAAATGAAAGGGGCACACTTTAATGAAAAGGGCCCAACTTTATGATATGGGAGATGATAAAATAGAACCTTAGACCTAATTAATTTAATTAATTAAGTGCTAAAGGGAAAATGCAATGCAAGATGCAAAATGCGCCAAGGCGGGTGCTAAACTAGGTGTGAAATTGTACCACCCTAGCGAGTGCGTACAATTTACGACGCTACATTTAGCCCCCACTTTAGCGGTCATATGAACACTACGTGCATATGCAAGCTAAAGTACAGAAAAGTAAACATTATTTGAAAAAGGATATATCCATAAGTCTATCGAACGAAGCCCCCAGCGGTATCTACAGTACACAGTTAGGAACCGCACCCTACAAAACACACGTTAGATCACAAAATCACCTAATGCTTACTAAGGAAGGTGATGAAAATTTGAGGGTAGCTATATCCCCCCCCCTATTTTGGCTTGCTAATTTTAGTGAGTTGAAACAGGGTATCATGTTTACCACTTCAAATTGTTAAAGAATATTGATAACAAATGCTCACAAGAAGATTTTATATGAGATAAAAAACTAATGGAGAATCATTTGGTAAGAAAGAGGACTAAATCTCAATTCTAACACAACAAAGAGTGTGAGGATTTGAGAGTTCTCTAACACAAGATCAAGGATGTAAATGGAAACAAAATGCAAAGAGAAGAAAAGAAAAAAAAGCATGAATACACACATTGGTGATCCATGAAAAGGATAGTGAGAGAGAAAACATGGACTTCTCGCCCCTAGATCTTGTCTAGGTGATCCATGGGAAAAAGACATGGAAAACTAGCCCCTAGGGTCTGTCTAGGTGATCCATGTAAGGGAGGAGAGTGAGAAAGTCTAGCCTTATGCCACTAGTTCCACTCAACCTCGTGCATGTGTGTGTAAGGGAGGTTAGAAGCACCTCATAGGAGTCTATGCCCAAGTATGCTACAACCTGTATATGTATAGTACAAAAGCGTGACATCTCGCTCTAAGAGTCTGTGCTCTGGTTCCGAGAATGACCCATTTCTCAAAAAGTGTAATGTTTATGTCATAAGCAAAGTAGAACAAGGATACCTACCTTCATCACAAAAGAAGATACCCCAAAAATGCAACAATGTCATAGATCCAAGCAAGAGAGTTTTGCACTCTTTAAGAAAGGATAAGATAGTTGAAAAGGGATATCTTGTAGTATGTGTAAAGGAGATCCTTAGAGGAGAAGAGATCTTTGTACAAAAGACACCTATCCTCGAGAGGAATTGTCTTAGACAAATATACCATCTTCTAGAATAATACAAAGAAGAGAATAAGAATGCAATACTTCCTTCTTTTGTGAGGTGAAAGTGATACTTAATGAAGGATGATGCTTTTTTTAACCCAATTGGGAGAGTGAATTCATTATGGATGTATTTTACCAAGTGCAAACGAGGTTGTAGTCAAGGACTTACACCTCTTGTAAGAGAGAATCCTTGAACAAACAACAACAAATGCATACAAGGAATAACATCAAGTAATAAAGTTCACACCATCGACGAAATAGGAAAATGTAGATCCTTAGATAAAAATAAGGAAAGATCATTGCCTCCCAAGGATAAGGACAATGAGAAGGACTCACACAATCTTCTAGGGAAAGATTTAGACATAAGCAAAATGTACTACATACCCACATGAGTTCATGCAATCAAGACATTAGTGTATGTAAAATGCTCCTCAATAGAAGTGGGTAGGATAAGAAAGAGAATACACATCTTCTCCCATATCTAGGAAAAGAGAATTCTAAAGCAAAGATGATCAATATTTCCACACTATTATCCCATAGGAAAAAGAGATAACATAGAAAAATTAGGCTATTATGTTGCTTCAAAATATGATTGCACTTGAAATTTTACCATCATGAATGACAATGAGCCCCCAGTAAATGAGCTACCAATTTCACATAATGATGAGCAACATAATAGCCATTAATGTTATTTAAAGACATGATAGATTGAATGAGGTATTTGAGTATGACATGCTAAATGCTCAACTATAAGTGAGATCAAAAACATGTATAAAATGATAAAAATTGAAGAAGAAAAGTCACAAGAAATCTTAGAAGAGGGATGAGTGTAATCTATTAGAGCCTTATCCCTGGAGGAAAGGACTTTGTGATGAATAGGAGATAAAGATTCATAAGTGGATTTAGAAATTTGAGGGGATTCATAAAGAGATTTGTTCATCGCCAAGATTTCCTTATGAGGGGAATGAGAGTTGATAGAAGTAGAAGATGATTTAGTTGAAGTGAGATCATCATCACTACTAAATATAGCATTCACATTGAGAGATGGTCTTTTAGATTCTTTGGTGGGCTTAGAAAGATTATATCCAAGTCCAAATGAATATTCATGCATGTTATGTTCTAAAGGAACTTTAATTCCTTGTTCATTTGTGCCATAACCATTTCCACTATAGCCACTCTTAGCCAAAATATGAAAACCACGACCATAACGATTAGCCATTTTAGAAAGAAAAGGTGGTTTTTCATAAGACAAAGAATCAAATTCTTTAGAATTAGAGGTGTGAGGAGAAGAAGTTTGAGAAGCAGCCACAAAATTATTGCTCATAGGTTCAGGTAAGACTGATTGATCTCTAGCTTCTACCTTCTTTTTAACTTTAAGCTCTCTAGGAGGAACCCTATACTCACCTACAAAGGTGGGATTAAAATCAAGAGCTCCCCAGTCGTCTTCTGTGAGAACCTTCTCAGGATCAAAAGCCTTTTCATGTGTAGATTCAAGTTGAGAAGAATCTTCTTCAGGAGCTTCAGACTCATCCAAAGAATTTTGATTATCAGAGGGTAATGATTCATCCATAGGTATCTTGTTTAACGAGTCATCACTAGAAGAGGAAGGCTTAGAAAAACTCCCTTTGGAAGTAGATGTTTGCAAACAAGCTTGAAAATTAGTATCACCTATCAAGGTATATGTCTTATTGTTATAAATAAATTTAACTTGTCTATGCAATGTAGAGGGGACAGCTTGCATACTGTGAATCCAAGGTCTCCCTAATAACAAGTTGTATGTTAGAATTCCCGATATAACATGGATAGGAGTAGGCAAAGTAACAGGTCCCATTGTGATGGGTAAGGTGATAATACCTAATGAAGACTTAGCCACATTATCAAAGCCTCGAATGGGACGAGAGTCTGGCTCAATAAGGGATGTATCCATATTCATCTTATGCAATAGATTAATGCTACACACATTAAGGCCAGAACCATTATCTACCAGTGTTCATCTCATAGCAGTGTCATTTATGATAACCACAATCATCAAGGGATCAAATTGATGTTGAATTTCACTAGTAGGCAACCCATCTTGAGTAAACACAATTTGAGCTTTAGGATTCATCACAGAGTTAACCAAAGATACTATATTACTAGATGTATTAGGTGGAGGAACATTCAAATCTTTCAAGACATCTTGTAACATTCCATGATGAGCGGAAGAAGTTTGGATCAAATCCCAAAGGGATATCTTAGCAGGGGTAGTTTTAAGTTGTTCTATGAGATCATATTCCTTACCAAGAACTTGTGAAATACGAGGAGCTTGAGGAAGAATAGGTTGGGAAGGAGGAAGTGAAGTTGGGATAACTGGAGGAGGATTAGGCTGCCTATTATTTCTAGTATTATAGGTATGAGCAACCGCATTATAACTCTCTCTAGTCAGTTGCTTAGCATACTCATAAGGGCTCTTAGTAGAATAACCTCCTTGCATAGTAATAATAGGTTTCTTAGGAGTGCAAAAAGAATCATTAGCATAACCATCTTGGACCACTAAGATAGGCTTATTTAAAGGTTGAGAATTTTGAGAAGGACAAGCACCTTGGACAGTGAAGAGAGGTTTGTTAGGTGTTTCATTCACACGTATCAAATTGATTGAGGATGGTTTAGAGGAATGAACAAAAGTCTTGGAAGAATTATTGATAGTCTTCTCTTGCACTAAAATCTTATCACAGATTAAATCAATTTTAGGAGAGAGACAAGGGGTAGGCATTGATGTTCCAGTAGGAAGAGTAATACTAGGAAAGGTCATATCATCCTCTATCATCAAAGGATCTACATGGGGAATAAACTCTCTAGGAGAAGGGTCAACATTACTCTCTAAAGTCTCACCTTTGAGATGGAGATCTTTGAAAGAGATGTTAACCATCTTGCCTTGAACTAGGGTTTCCTTATGAGTAGAACCAAGTTGAGGAGAGGGAGATGCTTTATTTTTAGAGGGAGAATAATTGAGATTCAAGGAAGGTGAGAAACTATCAAGGGAGTTTTCAATCTTGATTTCATCCCCTTTGGCTAGGGTTCTCTCATGGGGTAGAGAATAATCTACACCTTCTTCTAATGGTTCATCCCAAATAGGGAAGTGGTTGAAAGGAATGTTTGAAGTATTGTCAATTTTGGGAGAGGAGATAACATTGTTTATTAATTCCTCATCCTTAGGAGGGAGAGCATCAACAGATGTGTTAAACTCATCCTTTTTCCTCAAAATATGTTCAATATGATCTTTAGGGGAGAGAGAATTAAGGAAATTGCTTATTATTTCATCTTCTTTCTCTAAGGGATGTTTATGGGTAAGACAAACTTTAGGAGAAGGGTAAGCGTTTATCATTAATTCATCATCTCTAGTGGGAATTTTGTTGGAAAAGGAAATGCCATCACTAGGAAATGTAGGGATAATGTAATCTTCTTGCACAAAAGGATCCTCATGAAGGGAGTGTTTTTTAGGAGGAACATGAACATATGTCTCCAAAGATTCATGCTTAGGAAGGAGATCTTTGAAAGAAGTGTTCATAACCTCTTGTTGCACTAACATGCCCCCATTGGAAGGACCAACTTTAGGAGAAAATAAGTCAATGTCCATCAATGCATTTTCACTTAGAGAGGCATCATGTAGGGAAGGTGAAGTAACATTAAGAAAGGTGTTTATGATATCATTCTCTTCCTCTAGGATAGCTAAATAGAAAGGGCACATTTTAGGAGAATTGTCAAGATCACTCTTAAATTCTTCATCCTTAGAGCATGGGAGAGTCTCAAAGGGATTGGTAGAAACTCTTTTAGGCACTAAAATGTTGTTATAGATGGGGGGAAGTTCTTTAGGAGAAGGAAAAATTGAAACAAGGGAAGCTAACCCATTATCACATCTATGAAATGAATGCATCATGACAACAATTTTCCTCTTTCAAATGATAACACATGCAAAATAGAAGGAAATATTTAATTTTAACCAATGCAAGCACTTAGAACGTAGATTTAGAAAATGAAATTTATGATTCAAATGAGTTCCTAAATCAGATTTGAAATTATTGATCCCAATTAAGCTATCCACAAGTTCAACTTTGAATTGAAAAATTAGGGTTTTAGCAAAAATTCCTTCTAATTTTTTGAATCTTGCAAGAAATTAAAACTTGTAAATACAAATTTGAATTTGAAATAGCATAAACACTCAAATTTGAAAACATAAATCAGAATTAGAGAAGATTGGAGTTCACGTCGGGTTCACCAAAATGTGTGGGGGAAAAAGTGACACTAAGCAAACATGCCCTAATCTCACTTTCAATCACACACTTGTGGAATACGAAAGAGCCTAGAGGTATCACACAATTGGCTACTTCTTTTTGTGGAAGAGAGAGACATGGGCTACCTATTAGGATTTCTATTCCTTTCTTGCAAATGATAGATAAAATGATGCAAGTTCAACTACTAGCCCTAGAGTGCAAGTATGAACTAGTAACAAGATTGCAAGATTGAGATTAAGTGATGAAAAATGTAAACACAAGGATAAAAGGAGAATGCAGATGTGTACCTGGGGTTAAAATCTAAGTGGAAATGTTCAGGACGGGGGCGCAGGCGCCACTGTCCTGATTCTGCACCTGAAACTGTTGTTTTGCAACCTGAAAAGCTGTCGGAAATGCTAAAACTTGCTATCTGACAAAAGGACCAGGGCGCCCAGCGCCACTATCCTGGCAGGACTAGGGCGCCCCATGCCCCTGTCCTAGCTTTCTGGGCTAGAATTTGGTGTGAAGTTTAGTCTCCGTCTGCTTCCGTCGGATCTGCAACTTGCGGCGTCGTCCGAATCCCAAAATCTGCACTTATATCTGAAAAGGTATGGTGGGCAGCTATATAGGGTTTTGCCTTAGTCAAACCCCCGCTTTGGTGATTTCCACCTCCACGAATAGCCAAGTTGTATTGTAAAAGTAGTGTGTGTGTAGACCTTGTGTGTGTGCAAGATCCTAAAATGCAAGTAAGCAAACTAGAGCAACCTAGAAAGTAAACCCTAATTGCTTGCAAATGATAATGTAAATGCTCTAAATCAAGATGCAAAATGATCTAAATCATGAATACAAATGATATAATGAGGCTTATGCATAGACATGAAAACAACATGAAATCATACCCAACTCCAAGGGAGGGGTAAAAGCCAATCTTCAGTCGGTGATCCCTTATTGTTCTTCAATGCCTTCAAAGCCCTAAATGGATGAATGAAATTGATGGATGCTTGATGGATGGATGTTGAATGTTGTTGAAGTCTTCAAAGATCTGCTCTTTCGCTGCATAGAAGGTCCTTAAAACCAAAATTTCGGATCCTTTCAAATGAAGAAAGAGAGCTCTTATATATGAAACCCTAGGTCTTAATTTCAACTTTTGGCCAACCTAGAGATTGAATCTCCCGCCAATTTCTTGGGGTTAAGCTTTATTTTATGATTGGATCGCGCTCCTAAAATTTTGGGAAAAATGTTTGGGACCATGTGCACGCCGAGCACCATGGTCCTGACAACTTTTCACCAAATTTTCAGGGCCGTCAGATATGATGATTTTAGAGTGAATCCTGAAGTTACAGCTGATTTCGAGATGTTTTGATCCCCGAAATCAAGCCCCCAAGTTCAAAATAGGACCTAATTAGGGTTTTTGATTAAATGATGTATTGGAGGAATAAAATGAAAGGGGCACACTTTAATGAAAAGGGCCCAACTTTATGATATGAGAGATGATAAAATAGAACCTTAGACCTAATTAATTTAATTAATTAAGTGCTAAAGGGGAAATGCAATGCAAGATGCAAAATGTGCCAAGGCGGGTGCTAAACTAGGTGTGAAATTGTACCACCCTAGCGAGTGCGTACAATTTACGACGCTACACAATCTCTACCCCTTTGACATCAAATGCCAAAGCAATACAAAAATCAAGTTCAAATACAAAATACCAACTTATTTAGTATACCAACTACTCCCCCTGAGAAGTATCTCTCCTCATCAAGACCAGAATAAAAGATTTCTCTGTTAGTTCTATCAATTGATGACAAACATCAACTGTCTAAGTCTCTACCGATGGGGGTATGACCCCAAGTTGATCTCTGAGATATTCAAAAGTCTCCTTAGGCAAAGGTTTAGTGAAAATATCTGCAATCTGCTCTTTAGTATTCACATAAACTAGTTTTACTTCTTTTGCTTCAACATTCTCCTTTAAAAAATTCAGTTTGATAGAAACATGTTTAGTTTTAGAATGTAGTATCAGATTCTTAGATATTTCAATTGTTGCAGTGTTATCACAATATATAGTTTTAGGTTCCTTTCATTTTACCTTTATGTCCTTCAACATTTATTTAAGCCATAATACTTGTGTACAGTTAGTTGTTGTTGCAACATATTCTGATTCTACTATTGATAAAGATGTGCAACTTTGTTTCTTACTCAACCAAGAAATTAATCTGCTTCCAAGAAAAAATGCTCCGCTAGAGGTGCTTTTTCTATCATCTACATCTCCTACCCAATTTGCATTTGTGTATGCACATAATTCAAATTTTTCATCTCTAGGATACCATAAGCCAAGATTTGTAGTGCCTTGTAAGTATCGAAAAATCCTTTTTACTGTTGATTCATGATTTTCTCTAGGATTACTCTTAAATATTGAAAAAATACATACTGCATTTATAATATGAGGTCTTGTTTGTGTCAAATACAGTAAACCTCCTATCACAGATTTGTACCTAGTCAGATTAACAGGTGTAGATTCATCCCTTAGTGATAATTTGCCATTTGTAGTCATAGGTGTGCTTACCAGTTTAGATTTTTCCATCCAAAATTTCTTTAGTAACTCCTTCAAGTACTTAGATTGACTCAAGAATATACCTTTATCAGTCTATTAAATCTGCAATCCTAAAAATAATTTTATCTCTCCAATCATAGACATTTCAAATTCTTGTTGCATTTCAATAGAAAAGTCTTTACATAATCCATCTTCTCCTCTAAAGATTATATCATCAACAAAAACTTCTATAACCAAGATGTTATCATTAGTCACTTTATAGTATAAATTGCTGTCAGCATTACCTTTAGAAAAACCAATCTTCAAAAGATATTTATCCAATCTAGCATACCAAGCTCTTGGAGCTTGTTTGAACCCATACAAAGCTTTCCTTAACTTGCAAACCATATTTTTGTTATATGTCAAAGAAAATCCATCAGGTTGCTCAATGTAAACTTCTTCTTCAAGATCTCCATTCAGAAATGCACATTTAATATCCATTAGATATATTTTGTAGTTCTTGTGTGCTGCAAAAGCTAAGAATAATCTGATTGCCTTAATTATAGCTATCGGTGTAAAGGTTTCATTGTAATCAATTCCTTCTTTCTGAGAATATCCCTTACACACTAGTCTTGCTTTATTTTTAATTACCTTACCATCTTCAATAAGTTTATTTCTGAATACCCATTTTGTTCCAATTACATTTTTGTCTTAAGGTCGGGGAACTAATTTTCATGTGTTATTCTTTTCAATTTGTTCTAATTCTTCTTCTATAGCTTTAATCCAGTGTTTATCTTCACATGCCTCATTAATTAATGATGGTTCAATTTGAGAAATAAGACATACCTCTTCATTTGCTAGTCTTCCTCTTGTCATAACTCCTTGATACTTGTTCCCAATTATCTGATTTTCAGAGTGGTTAAATCTTACATACGAGGGTGTCTTTGTTTGCTGCAGTTCTTCAGTTACAGTGGAATTTTCAGATGATACCAGTGTAACTAAATCTTCTTTCTATATCGGCGGGTTCAATGTAGGTTCATTTGTTAGTACCTCTTTTGTCGGTTTAGAGTATATATACCTTGAAGTTCCTCTAAATTGTTCACCAATTTTCACATTTGTACTCTCAACAATTTTCTGCAATCTCTTGTTAAAACATCTATATGCATTACTCTTAGATGAATAACCAATAAATATTCCTTCATCACTTCTAGGATCAAATTTTCCAATATAATCATATCTTCTAATATAGCATTTACTTCCAAATATTCTGAAGTATTTAAGAGTAGGAGTAATACCAAACCATAGTTCATGAGGGGTCTTACTAGTTTCACCTTTGATGTGAACTTTGTTGAATATGTAGACTGTTGTGCTTACTGTCTCTCTCCAATATACATGCTGTAGATTTGCTTCTGATAACATACTTCTAGCTACATCCAAGATAGTTATGTTTTTCCTTTCTACAACTCCATTCTGTTGTGTTGACCGAGGTGCTGATAACTGTCTTCTGATTCCATTTACTTCATAGAATGTATTAAATTCTTTAGATGTGAATTCACCTCCTTGATCTGATCTCAGACCTTTGATTTTCTTACCGGTTTCATTTTCTACCATCACCATGAATAGCTTGAATTTTCCAAGTGCTTCTGATTTTTCTTTGAGAAAAGTAACCCAACACATTCTAAAATAGTGATCAATGATTAGCATGAAATATCTATCACCTTGTAAGCTTTTAGTTCTAGCTGGACCACATAAATTAGTATGAATTAAGTCAAGAGCATTATTGGATTTTTCTGGAATACTTTTAAAAGGTGCTCTAACTTGTTTTCCAAATTGACATTCCTTACATACTGGATTGTGAGGTTTAACAATCTTAGGTAGATCTCTAACTGCTTTAGTTGTACTTATTTTCACAATGCAATCAAAGTTTACATGACAAAGTCTCTTATACCATAGCCAACTTTCATCAATATGTGTAATCAAGCATGTTGTTTCATTGTTATTCAAATGAAAGATATTACCTCTAGTTTGATTACCAATTGCAATTTCCAAACCAGTTCTGTTCATAATTTTGCATTTCTCATTCTTGAATTGTAACTGAAATCCTTTTTCAATTAATTGACCAACACTCAAAAGATTATGTTTTAAACCTTCTGTAGGATTTTTCCAAGATCAAGGGCACAATGAAAAGCATAAAAAGTGAGACAATAGAATGACAAGAACAAACTGTATTCTCATCAATATGAAAATGATCAACTGGATTAACCAATACAATGAATATAGGCCTGCTTATATAGGCAAGGCCATATGGATGTACGAGCACACAATTATGACATGTGGCTCAATGAGAAACAAGGGTAGGTAGGAAATACTAGGGGTAGGTAGGAGAAATAATATAATATTCCACAAGAGGTGGATGACCCGCCGAATGTGGAGTGTAACAGCAAAATAAGACCACAAAAGTTGGAATTTCTCCTACAAGCTCTATCCCTATGTGCACACTTCTCTAAGTGTCTCAAATCCAAACTACGAAGAGATGCATTATCCTAAGTTAACTTAAGTAAAGTGTAATAATATCCAAAATGAATATTTATTTACACCAACAGCCCCCCCTTAAATGCAACTTAGGGGAATGAAGACTCAAGTCAACAATGCAAGATGGGTCCCGGCTACTAGGCCATGATAGGTACCCATGTACAATATGCAAATGCAAGCAAAATTATGCAATGCAATCTCTCACAAATGGAGAAAAGGAGAAAACCCAGTGGGAAAAAACTCCCCCCCAAAAGAGAGATGAAAGTACAAAAGACTCTCAAAGAAGAAGGACAAAACCTCAAAGAGGAAAAAGTCCCCCCTATAAGAGAGGAAGGAGAAGTCAGCTGACCCCCTCTAATGACACATTCTGCACCCCCAAGAGAGCTCGCAACTGCTAGAACTTACTCTCGGTGAAAGGTTTGGTGAATATGTTAGCAACCGGCTCTACTGTAGGACAATACTGCAAATCAATGACCTACTACTGAATGAGCTCTCGGATATAGTGCATATGAATCTCAATGTGTTTGGTCCGCTGGTGCTGGACCAAGTTCTTCGAGATTGCAATAACACTCTGATTGTCGCAATGTAGAATTGTCGGTCGTGGAGTGGTGAATCCAAACTCTATGAGAATCTGCTGGAGCCAAATGGTCTCAGTTACTATGTTAATAGCACCTCAATACTTAGCATCAATCTAAGAGAGAGCAATAGCATGTTGCTTCTTGCTCTACCAACAAATAGGGCCCGAACCAAGGTGAAAACTGTAACCAAAAGTAGACTTACGATCATCAAGATTGCCAGCCCAATCGGAGTCTGTGTAACCAACCAAGCGAAGTCTTGTGCCTACTACATAGTGAATCCCATAGTGATGTGTACCCTAGATGTAATGAAGGATGCGTTTGGCAGCTTTCCAATGAAGCTCATGTGGTTCCTACATGAAGCAGGAAACCATGCCAACTACAAATGAAATATCAGGGCATGTATGGGTCAAGTAAATGAGACTACCCACAAGCTGACGATACAAAGTGGCATCAACTGGTGGAGAAGAACACTGAGCCTGAAGCTTAACTCCTAAAAGAAAGGGAGTCGGGGTGGGCTTATAATCATCCATATGAAAGCATGCAAGTAGATCAAGAGCATACTTGGGCTGCGATAGTGTAATCTCGGAAGGTGACTGTGAAATCTCTATCCCGAGAAAGTAGTGCAAAAGACCCAAGTCAGTCATGGCAAATCTATCATGCAAAGCAGATTTGACCCTGCTAATGATGGATGTAGTACTCCCTGTAATGATCAAGTTATCAACATAGAGCACAAGTATCAAGTGAGAGTCATCCTGTCGCAAAATGTAGACATTTGGATCGGAATGACACCTAGTGAACCCTGCAGAGAGAAGAAAGGAATCCATCTTGGCATACCAAGCTCTGGGGGCCTACTTAAGGCCATAGAGAGATTTTCGTAGTCTACAAACCAAGGAAGTATCCTGGATGAAACCCTATGGCTGCTCCATATAAATCTCCTCACCAAGATCACCATGAAGAAAAGCACTCTTCACATCCATCTGATGTACAACCCAACCATGAACTGCAGCAATAGCAAGTGTCAAATGAATGGAGTTCATCTTGGCTACGGGTGCAAAGGTCTTAGTATAGTCAACACCTGCAACCTAAGAGAAACCTTTCACAACAAGCTGAGCCTTATACTTATCCACACTACCATCCACTGCAAACTTGGTTTGATAGATCCACTTACATCGAACCATCTTTCTCCCCTTAGGGAGACGGACTAAATCCCATGTGTTGTTCCTCATCAAGGAACTATACTCTTCCTCCATAGCTTGGTCCCACTCAGGAACCCCTTAGGCTTCTCTAAATGTCTATGGATCGGAAGTGGTAGCAATGAATGCATGTGGTAGATCCTGATGTTGTGATTGAGTTCTTTGTGTATTTGAAGGATCCCCAACAAGAGAACCCGCAGACTCAAGTGTCTGTTGAGCCCAACGAGGTCTAGGTGGAGGTGGAGAATGAGGCTCCTCAACTGCAAGTGGACCCTGTAGAGGTGTAACCCTGTGAGTCGGAGTTGTAAGAGTCTCATCATCTGAATCACTAACATCACTATCCACAATGGAGGAAGGTGCAGGAGGTAGAGAGGCTAAGCTAGGAGAGCTTTCCTCAAAGTGAACACTCCTCTCAATGAACACCTCATGTGTCTCAAGATCCATCAATCTATATGCCTTAACACCCTCAGGATATCCAACAAATATGCAAGGCCGACTCTGAGGTTCCAATGCCTTGCATTTCTGTGGAGGTATGCAAGCCCATGCTAGACACCCAAAGACTCTGAAATGTCTCACAATCAGTTTCCTACCAGCCCAAGCCTCAAAAGGAGTAATACCTTGCAAAGCTTTGTGAGGAACTCGATTCTGGATGTGTGTGGCACAACTGATACCCTCTACCCAAAAGGTGGGATCAAGAGAACGTGCATGTATCATACAACTAACCATTTCTTTGAAAGTTCTATTCTTGCATTTTGCAACCCCGTTCTGCTGTGGAGTGTATGCAACAGAATGCTGAAGATCAATTCCCTCAAGTATACAAAAATCCTCAAGTCTTTTGTTCACATATTCCCTTCCATTATCTATACGAAGAATCTTGACCACTTTCCCTGATTGCTTCTCCACACGAGTCTTGAAGTCCTGAAATCTATCAAATACTTCACTCTTATGAATAAGAAAGTAGACCCAAGTGAAGCGAGAGTAGTCATCAATGAAGGTGAGGACATAGCGGGCCTTACTAAATGAAGGTGTTGGAAATGGACCTGCTACATCGCTATGAACAAGTTGAAGAACTTCCAAAGCTCTCGAAGCTTTCCCTTTATCAAACTTCTCCTCGGGATGCTTGCCCATGGAACAACTTGAACATACACCCTTTGAAAAACTAATTTGAGGTAGACCTGTGACCATGTCTTTAGTGCTGAGCCACTGAAGATAGCGGTAGTTGAGGTGACCAAACCGCTCATGCCATAGCTTACTTTCTGAATTTGAATGAGTAAGCAAGGCCCTAGAAGGTGATCTTGGCACAAAGTGGGAGAATGAATAAAGCCTTGAGTTGTCATTGACTTTTCCCACTGCTACCAAGGCATCATCATCAAGTTCCTTTACCACAATTGAATCTGGTGTAAACTCAACCTTTTTCCCATTTCCATAGTGGGTGATTTGGTAGATAGAGAGAAGGTTGGTAGACAAGTTAGGAACATAGAGAACATTCTCAAATGTTCCATCATCCATGTCAACTGAACCTTTCCCTTCAACCTCTACTTGTGTATCATCACCTGTGTAAATGTGAGGTACCTTAGATGGCTCCAATGAAGAAAACTGCTCCTTTGTAGAACCCATGTGATATGAGGCACCCGAGTCAAGTATCCATTGTTGTGAAGAACCTATTGTAGCCACAAATGCTTCCCCTTTTCCCTTAGACTATGAGGAAGAGGAAGGAGATGAATCCTTCTTTGTGTAGGCAGATGGCAAGGTGATGTTGTTTTTCTTAAGAAGATTAGTTAACTCATCAACTTGCTTTGTGTGGCAGCGATGCTCATCATGACCATACTTCTTGCAATATGCACAAGTTGGTTTATCCTTCTTAGGTGGTGTCCCCTTCTTGGAAGAGGATGAAAAATCGCCTTGTGATGGAGATGATGATTGTCCTTTTTCCTGTTGTGGCTTAGACTTGGATTGCTTCTTCTTGTTGTTGGAATCTTTGCCTTGACTTCCTTGATTCCCTTGATTAGCCACCAAAGCCTTGGACTTTGAAGACTTGAGAAGCCCCATGTTCAACAACTTAGATTGTTCCAATATCAACATTTCTGTGAAAGCATCAAATGAAAGCATAACATAGGAACTCCCCACTATCAAACGATGAGTTTGGAAGCTAGACACAAATGCTGCATATTCTGGTGCAAGCTTGTCCAACAAGTTGAATATCAATTGAGCATCCTTTTTGTCAATTCCACAATCCTTAAGCTTTTCTCTTAGCTCATTTGCTTTGGTGACATAATCTTGGATTGTATCAAAACTCTTGGGATCCAAGTTGGTGAGCTCATTGTCAATCTTATAGCCTCTGATTTCATCAACTTGACCATACAATTTCTGAAACATATCCCAAGCATCTTTGATTGTAGTACACTTTTCAATATGAAATATGAGGTCATCTGATACATACTTGCGCAAAGTTCCAAGAGCCATGCAATTCTTAGTGAGCCATTCTAATTGAGCATTAGGATCAGCCTTAGGATCAGGTGGTGCTGCTATTGTTCCATCTATGTAATGCGTGAGACCCTTTTCCATTAATTTACTCCATACTTTAATTTTTCATGATGCATAATTATGTGGAGTTAAAGGTGGAAATTTATGAGGACTCACTGCAACAAAAATGAAAGAGCACAAAGAGAGGCACAGTCACACAAGACACCCCCCCAAATTCACTCAATCAAAGAACCCCTCCAAAGTGATGATTTGACACTTTATACTTAGTGCGTATACAATGGGCCACTTGCAAAAAATGGCAAAGTGGGCTTCTGATTACAATTTTACAACTACTTCAATAAGGCCAAAAGAGACTCAAACTAATAATGCAAGAGATCTAAACTAAGATCCAAGCACTTTATAAGTACCTAATAGGCCAAATAAG